>NC_133483.1:9009736-9139506 GCF_025370935.1 Choristoneura fumiferana | reverse complement strand
TCGCTCGCTCGCTACAAATCAAATTAAAGTATAACTTTGCAATGTAAAAAATTGCCCAAATGTTATTTGACAATTTGTTATTGCCTAAGTCATCATTTGCTACATAATTATTTGCCACATAAATGTGTGATGAAGTAAAATTTGCAATGTAAAAATGTTGCGAAATAAAAAAAAATGCGAAGTAAAGTTATGCCAAATATTATTTGCCAAATGAAACTTTGGCGAAAGGTTGGTTGCTAAGTCAAATTTGCGAAACATATTTCGCCGAAAAGGCAGTACACCGATTTTCCCACTAACGTCGATAAGCCAAAGGCTACTAGAAAACAGGGAAGCTTAAAGTTCCATCTTACAGACTGGCTAAAACCAAAAAGTCGTTTCTGGGAAATTGCATACGTTTTTATAATAAAATTCCAATAAATATTATAAATGAAACGGATACAAAATTCAGATCTATTGTCAAGAAGACATTAAAATCAAAGGCGTATTATAAAGTTAATGATTATATCATGGACAGGGATATTTGGAAATAATTCCGATCCGCATTAGCGATCCCTTCAAATAGCGAACCTACTGTGTTGAAAATAAAGTTGTGTTAAATACTTGTGATGTAAGTATACATATCATTTAATAATATTGTAAATCTGTTTAAAAAAAATATACCTTGTTGAGTTTTTGCCGGATTCTTCTCAACAAAGGTTTTTCCGAACCGGTGGTAGATTTTTTTTGACATTCATAAGTGCTTGTTATAGCCTAAATTGGATTCAAAGGATAACGAAAAAATTTAATAATATTTTTCTAAGGATTTCGTTTTCATACGGAATCTTCCATAGCTTAGGTATATTTTATACCTACCTTAGGCTGCTATTTACTCTTAAACTACTAATAATTCTCAAGCAAACTTAACCGCTATAGTTTTCCTTGTAAGTTTGATATACTTACTACCATCCTGAATTTTTTCAAATTTTTCCACCCACCAGTTTAGATTTTAGAGGGGGGGGGACGCTCGATTTTAATGAAAATTTTCACTTTAAAGTTGAATATTTCGCAAACATATGGCTGAATCGAAAAATCGTATTAGCAAACCCCTAATGGTTTTAAAAGACCTATAAGTACTAAAGGGTTGGATGAAAAAAAATAACACCCCCTACTTTACGTCTATGGGAGGTACCGTAAAAAATTTTTTTTTTTAAATTTTTTATTGTACCATTTTGTCGGCATAGTTTACATATATATCCGTGCAAAACTACAGCTTTCTAGCATTGATAGTCCCTGAGCAAAGCCGCGGACGGACGAACTGACAGACAGACAGACAGACATTGCGAAACTATATGGGTTCCGTTTTTGCCATTTTGGCTCCGGAACCCTAATAAAAATGAAACCAAAAATCTTGCTCAAAAGAAAGTCGACAACCGCCGGACTCAAGAGTTAGGTACTTATTCGGTATTAGAGTTTATTGTTTAAACACATGAAATTACACGAAGATCCTACTTATATTATTAATGCGAAAGTGTGTGTGTGCGTGCGTGCGTGTGTGTGTGTGTGTGTGTGTGTGTGTGTGTGTTTCTAACTCCTTCAAGCTAAAAAGGCTAGACGGAACACAGTCTAATTTCTATTGAACCAAAAAATACATAAAAAGTTTGTAGTTATCGTATGCCGTATTGGTATTATTTTTTTTGTTATCTTAGTGTAAAGTTATCTAAGTTATCGTAGTTTAAAATTTGATTGAGCGCAACGCCAACAAACTGTCTCACAGTTTGGCGAACATTTAATTAAGGTACAATGTATTTTCATTTCTTATTTTATTAAATCCCTACTTCCCTATCCCTACTAATATTATAAATGCGAAAGTAACTTTGTCTGTCTGTCTGTCTGTCTGTCTGTCTGTTACCCTTTCACGTCGAAACCACTGAACCGATTTTGATGAAATTTGGTATATAGGTAGTTTGAACCCCAAGGATCGACATAGGATACCTTTTATTCCGGTAGAGGGCGCCACCGCGCGATAACCTAGATCCGCGCAGACGTAGTCGCGGGCATAAGCTAGTTAAATATATATTATACTTTTTATGAGCTGTCAAAACGTGATTGCAAATAGCCTTTGTGCGGTACTTAATCTGACCTGTAACGTCACTTGTTAACCAAGTAAAATTACTGTTTATTTGTTTCAAAGCTACTAAACAGGTTAAATTAACATGGGTTTTGTATTAGACGAGTGTCTTCAACTTGATTATTGTCTAAAAACCCTATTCAACACACTAGTTAGTGATGTAAAATAACAAAAATATACTTAAACGCTTTATAAGCAGATTGCGTTTCGACACAACATGGTTGTTAGAATTTATTTTGGCCTTCAGTGAATATTATAAGTATTTAACTAATTATCGATTCTGTAAACCAACCGTTCGTTAATAGACCATCAATACGGTAGTTATAATTAATCAGTGTGTTTTATTTCATGACATCATAATTTTGTGTCGTATTCATAGACCTGTACCTATGGACTGGAAATACCTACAAAATACGCGTGCATCGCATAAAATGACGCTCAAGGATTGTGCTATCGATTTCGAAATCGAAATATTTGATATGCGATATTCGAATTATTAGCGGCTAATACTTTGAGCAGCAATGGTAGCAATATTGTGTTTCTTATTAGAAAAATCAGTTTGAAATTCACTTTGTTCATAATTACTTTGACTGCATTACACTTTTGTACTTTGTCGTTTTACAGCCACGTACTAAACGCCATGCAAGATTGTCAACGTGTCAATGCGACAGAGTAAAAAAGTGATCCGCTACTTTTGATGCTGACTGTACAAGGAGAATGCTAATATAACATTCGTTTAGAAATCATAAGGGGTAGAGGTATCTCGAAATCAGTAGTGCGACTGGAAAAATAATAAAAAATGAGGTTTATTAATTACTTTGCAATGTCTATTAACAGGAGGTTGGAAAAAATAACAACAAAAAAATCATTTTTAGTATGGTCACAATAATCACAAGAAAAAAAAATTGCGAGTGAAAAGCACCTGCCAAAAATGAAAATAAATATGGTGTTAAAAAAACCTGTACGATAATTTAAACCACATTAAGGCTACTGATAACTAATACGATACAAGTGGAAAAACATGTAACCGAACGTGCAAAAGAAAGCTATAGTTTGCGCGGTTTAAATCTGGATAAAAGTGCATTGACATCTGTCTACCAATATACACCATTTTCCCTAACGAGAATGATACAAAATCTAAGACAATTATCGCAAATACGCCTCACCTTGCATATCGTAGTAGAAGGTGGGGTGAGCGCATGATCTTGCAGACGTGACAAACATTTTTACGCTCGTTACTTTTTGAATGATTGATTTTTGAATGAGTGTTTTTTTTTGTTACGTTTTTGCGCTGTTTAAATTGTATCGTAGCTGATAATGTCCAGCTGTTTTTATTCAACGCTTTTTATTAACTTGCAATGTATGTATGTGCGGGTCAAATCTTGCAATTTAAATTTGACCCACTTCTAGTAGTCCGATTATCTTGAAATTTGGCATACTTATGTAAATTGCGTGACAATATAATAATCTGATAGTAACATCCTGGTAGTCCGGTAGCCCGGAACCAATAAGCTCAATCAAATAAAATAATTAATAAAACAACTAACAAAACAAACTATTAGCAAAAACAAATAACAACAATCAACAATTTTAAATGTTAACAATAACAAAGTGAAACTTTCCCAAGCACGTATAACGCAAGCGCTTGCCGAACATGGAATGAAATGAAAACGGACGAAGGCGACAGGCGCGACCGGGTTACGCGCCCCTGCCACAAGGCGCTTGCGAACGTTGCACCTATTGGAGTAGATCAACTTTTATCCAGATTTAAACCGCGCAAACTATAGGCTTGTTTTAGAGACTTGCACGAATTAAGTAGCGCGTGATTACCTTGTACTGACTTAATTAAGCAACAACAATGTTTTAAGTGCCCTTTATTTGTAAAACAACGAAAGTAATACAAGATTTTGTAAATTTATATAATTCATTACTTCATTACCTATCATCTCAGGAAACCTGTAAAATTAGAACAACCTTCAGTCAAAAAGCATGGACGAAATGTAATTTCAGTTCTACTTATGTCGAATCAGCACAACACTAAAGAAGATTGTAAATTTTACCAAATTCAATGGAACCAAAAACACAACGTTAAATGGTGAAAAATCTGCATATCTTTGGTGGAAATGATAAAAGCTTAAGAAAATTAATTATCATTATGTAAATTTTATACCATGAAATGGCACTATTTGATGGAATAACGGCAACTAACCTATAAAGAGTAAAAAATGGTTGATTTCTCGTTTTCCGAGAAGGCCATTGTACTATGGAACACAAAATCATATTGCGTTTGCATCACTTGATGTCCACAACACGAAACCAAATTTAAAAGTATTTTTATAACACTGAAAATCACCAAAAACTTCGTAGTATTACTTTACTTGACAGCTCACATACCACAAAGCCTCTGTCGCATAATATGGCGGATGGCACGATGAAACGTCACTTGTTCGTAATGACAAACCATTAATGAGTATAGAATAAATAAAAGTCATGCCGTCTTTATTTTTATATGCCGACACACCTTAGAAAGAAAGAGATAATACGTGTTTTTTATTTCTATATCGATTTTACACATTTTGCATAACAAAATGTATCTACATATAGTAGAATAGGGCCTCTCCATGTGTTTACTTCCTCTGAGGTCGTATTGGAGGGTGACCTTAGGTAATAACTGGCGTCATAGAGGTACATGTCGTGTTTATAGTACGTTCAGGTCATTGGCCTTGGCCTTTATTATCAATCTTGACTAGATTCACTAAACTCACCTTTTTATGTTGCTTAGAAATGCTGTAATGCTGGATTTTTTGGGCCGAAATTCTTATTCGAGTAAATTCTTTTAATATCACACTGCAGGGCATAGACGTTGTCAGTGATTTTGGTTCGTACAGGCACCTGCGTACAGGTCTTAATTTTATCTTATTTTCTTCCCACGGTTTCCCACAGAAAGTTAAGTATTGGTTATCTTCTTCTAACACCAAGCGAAGATCCAAATTTTATATTACTGCTGGTTTTTGGAGGCCAAACGTTTGTTCAACGTTCGTGCCTGACGTTTCGGATAAGAATACTGCTGGCGATAATTTTGAATTAAATCTACTCGTGCCCCACTAACCTTGCTGAGAAGTGCAGAATTAAACTCCTGTGTCGGTGTACCTATCTCTGGATACTGGTTTTGATTGATATTTGTAAAATTGTATTTTTAGTTACTTCTTAAGTTCATCTTTAAGTTCTTACCTTTTTATAAATATTAACCATAATCAAATTCTTTCAAGAGCGTTGTTATGGCTTTTTTCCTATTTTGATGTGCGCATAACTATTTAGGGATAATTATTTTATAGATTTTCTATTTTTTACATATTCCAAATTCTAAACTAAACCATAGTAGGTTTTGTTTTTCTTTTGATATTTTCGTTGGCTTTAACTTACCCACTTTTAAGAATTATTTTAAGAAAAATATATTTTGTCGTCAGGCTTTTTTTTCTTAATTAACGTGTTAATTGTTAGTTGAAATGTAAAATGTGTTGCTAAGCACAAAACTCGGGAACCACTGGTCAGATTTTGCTAACTCTTTTCTATTGAAAATACAAACTGAAATATAGATGCACAGAAAAACCAGAAAAATAAAACCAACACTGGGAATCGAACCCAGGTCCTCGGTATTCCGTACCGCGTGCTATACCGCTACACCACTGTTGGTCAACGGCACAGACACGAATTTCCCCTATGTACCACATATCTCAGCTTTTTTGTTTATTATTTAGCCACTTAGAGAGATGTCGTTATTAAGCAATCAAATTAAGATCTCTCTCCGGATCTGTCTCTTGTCCGGGTGAGCGGTTACTTCCAATGGAATGCCGAAAGTTTCTCGATGAGGGCTACGGTATAGATGTCGCTAGCGTCACTGCTTAAGTGGCTAAAATAAGAAACAAACAAGCTGAGATATGTGGTGCATAGGGGAAATTCGTGTCTGTGCCGTTGACCAACAGTGGTCTAGCGGTATAGCACGCGGTACGGAATACCGAGGACCTGGGTTCGATTCCCAGTGTTGGTCTTATTTTTCTGGTTTTTCTGTGCATTTATATTTCAGTTTGTATTTTCAATGAAAATTATTATATTTCAAAACCGGCCAAGAGCGTGTCGGACACGCCCAAAATAGGGTTCCGTAGCCATTATGAAAAAATGAAGTAATATTTTTTTAAGAATTTCGTATTTTAAAAGGAATCTTCCAAGTTTAGGTAGGTATATTTTATGCCTTAGGCTGCTATTTACTCTTAAACTATTAATAATTCTCAAGCAAACTTAACCGTTATAGTTTTTCTTGAAAGTTTGAAACTTACTACCATCCTAATTTTTTTCAAATTTTTCCACTCACCGGTTTAGATTTTAGAGGAGAAAGACGCTCGATTTTAATGAAAATTTGCACTTTAAAGTTGAATATTTCGCAAAAAATCACGGAATCGAAAAATCGTCTTAGCAAACCCCTAATGGTTTTAAAAGACCTATCCAACAATATCCCACACTATAGGGTTGGATGAGAAAAAAAAATCACCCCCACTTTACGCCTATGGGAGGTTTTTTTTGGTTTTTTATTGTACCATTTTGTCGATATAGTTTACATATATATTCGTGCAAAATTACAGCTTTCTAGGATTGATAGTCCCTGAGCAAAGCCGCGGACGGACGGAAAGACAGACAGACATGGCGAGTTTCTATTACTGTCGAGTCTCACACTTTATAAATAGTTAAAACGCCAAGTCAACTCAAATGGCCGGTATCAGTTATTTTGTTGAAGCTCCGGACTTTTTTTATTGGGTCTGAAACATCTTGTGGCCTTTTCAGTGTTTTTTTTTTAATAAAAAAAGGCGGGTATGCTTAAAAATTATATTGAAACAAAATTAAATGTCATAATATAGTTTGAGATCAAGTTAATTGCAACTTAGAACTCTTCACCATTTTTGAGAAAAGCTTTATATTAGTCTCGGCTGGAATATCAATTGCGGGCTTCGTATTAGTTAAAAAAACTCGCAAGCTTGTCCGTTTAATACTTATACTCAGCCAGAAATAGAGATCTTTAAAGTTAAATGCAATAATTCAAATGAAATTTTAATATTTGAAACGATCAATAAATATTTTTCAAATTACTATTGCATATAACTTTACACAGAAAAATTACTCAATACAACGAGCTTTTAAGCAACGAGAGCAACTTTCATATATTAGATAACCGACCATAACATTGTATCAATTTAATACAATAGTTTGCATAACATGTGTCATTTTTAGGGTTCTGTAGTCCCAGTTGGCAAGAACGGAAGTGATCCAACTTTGTTGTCCGTTTGTCCATCCATTCTATATCAATACCTTTTTGCTCAGGGACGTGGATGTATCAAGCAGAGAATAATAAAAAATACTCTGGCGTGCTAACTCTTGTGGAACAGTGAAAAAATCAAACTTATCAGTCATTAAAAAGGCGATTCCAAACTCATTGCCGGGAAATCAAAACCTAATAGATATATAGTTTCGAACTCAAACGCTCAAACGCTGGTTGTGTTGCTCTGAAGGTGAGCTCTGATTAAGTTCGAAACGCGTCAGTGTATAGTGTGGTAGTGGTAATAGATGGATTTGTGTAATTTGTGTGTGTTCTTACAGTGTGGAAACGGAGGAACTTTATGAATACACATTTCTTCCATAAATGTATCTATCATAAGGTCGCGGGTAAGCAAAGTAATTGTTTCAGTTAATTTATAATTTTAGTAGGTTTACGAAAATTTTACATTTTATTATGAACTAGCCCGTTTCGTCTTCGCACGGGTGTGCAAGAGGTGTAAAAATAAACAAGGTATATAATAATCAAGACTTTCTTCACGATTTTTTCTACAATTTTTTCACGGTAGTATCACATTCTGTCCTGTACGCTTTGTCTTTGATCGTGCCCCACAGAAAAAAATCCAGTGCCGTGAGGTCTGGACACCTTGGTGGACAACGTTGAGGCGCAAATCGACCTATCCATCTGTCCCCAAGCTCGGTAGTTAATTTCTCACGTAATTCTATCATGGATTGAGCTAGTGCTCCGTCTTTCTCTAGTTTAAAGAGTTTGACATTATAATTTTGACGTGTTTATTGTCATTGTAACAATTATCTATGAAACAAATTGGTTGCAAACATAGAAGTATAACAAGCATAGAAACCAAGCTAAAATAGGAACTGAAATCAATATACTTGGTTTTGATTTATGAAGGCTGCTGATATTAGAGAAGGATACGCATATAAAAGACGTTTCGAAATTTCGTAGGTTGTCACTACTACGTACGTAGTGAACGATAAGCCATCTGACATTTGTAATGAATTTAATGAATTCTTCATAAACATGACGAGTACTGGAAAATCTACTCCACAGAACAATTCTTCCAAATTCAAAAGCAGTAGTTTAATGAACAGCATATATCTTGCGCCTATCTCAGAAGACATGACACTGAAGATTATACGGAGCTTAAAGAACACTAACTCAACAGGATATGACGAAATTGGTACTAATCTCATAAAAATGTGTGCAAACTTAAGTTCCCCTTTGACATTTATTATAAATCTGTCAATGGAAAAAGGCCAATTTCCTGACAGATTAAAGCTATCAATAGTTAAGCCCCTATTTAAAAAAGGTTGCGAATTTTCCATGGATAACTACAGACCCGTTACGTTTAACCCAGTGATTGCGAAAGTGTTTGAGAAGGTGCTTTATAACAAAATCAATGAATATTTTACTAAATTCAGTATATTATCAAAAAATCAATATGGTTTCCGGAAGAAAAGCTCCACGTCGTTGACGTGCTTTTCTCTTATAAAAAGAATTACTGAAAGTACTAATAATAAGACTCCAATTGCAGTACTATTTCTGGATATGAGCAAGGCTTTTGATTTTGTTTGCCACAAGAGGCTATTGCAGACACTTGATCACTATAGCATAGGGGGTAATGCCAAGGCATGGATTAAAAGCTACCTTGAAAACCGACAACACTGCACTGAAATAACTACTTTGGTCAAAAATGAAAAAGTGGTGTCTAGATCACATCTCAAAGGTAAAGACGTCGGTGTCCCCCAAGGAAGCGTATTAGGACCTCTGCTATTCTTGGTCTATATAAATGAGCTACCTTCTTCCATTACACATCTATGCATCCTTTTTGCAGATAACACTACTATTGCTATTCAAAGTCAAAATAAAGGATCATTTGAATCTAATATTACAAACGCTCTAGAACAAGTGATATAATGGCTGGAGAGTAATAATTTAAAGATCAACGTGAACAAAACGAACCTTTTGCAGTTCCAAACAAATAGAGCCAAGCCCATAGATCTAGCCATTAAATATAAAAATGAAGCTATCACTGAAACAGATACGACAAAATTTCTCGGTTTCACTTTAGATAAGTTTTGCAACTGGAAGCATCACATAGAAAATATATGTAATAAAATTGACAAATTCTTATTTCCATTTGCTAGGGTAAAAAACATAGCATCCCGGGAGGCAGCGCTTTGTACGTATCATGCATACGCACTGGCCTCGGTGTTGAGATACGGTATTCTGTTATGAGGTAACTCGATAGACGTCGATCGCGCATTTAAAGCACAAAAAAAATGCATTCGTGTGATATGTGGAGCAGGGACTCATGTAAACCATTGTTTAAAGAGCTACGTATCCTACCGTTACCATGCTTGTACATAAGAGAAGCCTGTATATTTGTAAAAAGACACCCTGAGTTTTTCCAAACAAGAGCCCAGGCTTACAGTTCCAGAGGTCGGGGAAGGGGTGAGCTGGCGCTGCCAAAACCAAACATTGGTATATTTAAGAAAAATGCGTACTACATGTCTATGAGGCTTTTTAATTCGTTGCCAGATCATTTCAGATTGAAAGAAGACAAATCGTTTGTATTAAACATTGACAAGTATCTCATACAACATTGCTTTTACTCAGTAAATGATTTTTTTAATTATGATAAGTAAATAATGATTGAATTCATATTGACAGCCATATTTATTGTATTTCTACTGACTTTGCCATTTTTTTCTGTAGTATAACCAGTTTAACACTGAATGTAACCTAGACTTCTAGATAAATATTCATAGCCTTAGAATGAGTCAATAAATATTCGATATTTGTATGTTGCATGTGCAGCACAATATGCGAGCATAATGTCAAGGTAATTTTGTTGACATTTTGGTTTTAGATACGAGATTTTTTTCAAATTAGTGACGATATATAAAATACCTATCTACAAATAAATCAACAGATTTTATGGGAAAATTATATTTATATTAAAATCGAAAAGTCTTAAAATAACAATAGGTATTATAAAAACGAGATGAGTACCATTCAAAAGTAACGTAAGCACAGCAGTACAAAAGAAATATATAAAATCATAGGTTAATCTATGATTAATATTCATAGTTTGAGCACAGGCCCTACTAAAGTCAAAGTCAAAGTCAAAATATTTTTATTCAGTTTAGACTATAACAATAAGGACTTAATGAAGGTCAAAAAAAATCTACCACCGGTTTGGAAAAACCTCTGTTCAGATGAATCCGGCAAGAAACTCAACGACGTATATATTTTCTTAAACAGATTTTCAATATTATTAAATGATCTATACATCACTATTATTTAAGTCAACTTTATTTCTAACACAGTACGTTCGCTATTTTAAGTACTTAACTACGAAGTGCTAAATTCGAACTTCGTATCTTGCCGTCCCGCTAACGCTGGAAAGGTCTTCATCTTTTCCCCTTCATCGATGATACTCGTTTAGTAAGTGTGTTGATCTTGCAAAGGCGACATTTGATATCTTTTTGCTCCTTTCAATTTCATTTTCTAAGCTTTAAATTTTTCTTTTATAATTAATTTCCGAACTTGCTGCTGGTGTCATCTGTTTTACCTAAAACAAATAAAATCCATAATAATATTATAAATGCGAAAGTGTGTGTGTTTGTATGTTTGTCCGTCCTTCACGTCGAAACGGAGCGTCGGATCGACGTAATTTTTTTAGCATAGAGATAGTTTATGGGCCCGAGAGTGACATAGGCTACTTTTTATCCCGGAAAAATGCACAGTTCCCGTTATTATACGTCACTATGATCACCAGAATTTCCGAATAATAGCTTAAACCATCTCCTCACATACTTATAAGGGCTGATTTCCGCTACAAGGTGATTCAGCAATGTCTTTATTTATTTAATATTCGCTATTCAGCTCACATTCGACTAAAAGTTTGAGAAAAACTTACCGGTGGAAAGTCAGTAGCTGTTGGTTACTTTCTTTCCGTGAAGAATGGGAGCGAGTTGCAGCCCCTAACCACACAAGACATTATATCACAAGTCTACACACTCTCTACGTATATTATGTTTATAAAGAGCTAATAAAATTCAAGTACTGAAAAATTATTAAAATACCTTTCAATCATAACGTGTCCATTTGAAATTAAAAAACAATGAACACGCGAACAATTAAAATTGTCAAATAAACAAACTGTCAGACCTTGAAGCAAAGTATTTTTAAGTATTTTTTTGTAGTTTTTTTAAGTATTTTTAATTTGGCCGGGTGGAATTTTAACTAATATAACCAAATGATAGTTCATCTTGTGACAAACTATAAAAATGAAATAAAGAGTAAATAATTTATCTCGTTCTAACATATATATGTATATACTTGTGTTCTCTGTACTGTTTACTGTATTGGTGTGCAATAAAGAGTTATTGTATTGTATTGTATTGTATTGTATATATTTTTGTCATAAGATAGAACGAGACGTAAGTAGTTCCTGAATTTATATTTTAAGGCGGTTTCTATGCTTGTTATACTTCTATGGTTGCAACACAATAGTACATTGTGCATTAAGGGGCGTAAGTAGGGCATTACTAACGTCAGTCTATTAGAAGCCCGACGCCGGAGGCGGAGGGCTTTTAATGACTCGAGTTTGTAATCCCCTTACGGCCCGTGATACACACACTGATTTTCATCACATTGAGAGGAAAAAATACACAAAATGAAATTATTTTGTGTCTAAACACTTCGGCAAACACAGCTCGGTAAAAGAAAGACGCTATAAAAACAAATGAATAAAATAATGGCCACCCGCCAATACAGGAGGCTACAACACAATTTGAAAATCGAAGTTCGTATCGTACCGTCCCTCTCACGCTCGTATTAAATAATATTTGCGTTAGCAAAACGATACGAACTTCTATTTTCTAATTGCATACTCACTTTTTTCGAGTCGTCTACCATATATAATGCTAAGCTAATTATTTCAACATGATAAAAAAATATAAACTAAAATTATTGCAAAACCCATTTGATATAAATTATAAATATAAAAATAACGAAGTTTCATGATGTGTGCAAAATTTTTATGGTGTAAAATTGCGTTATACCTAGCTAAGTTTTAAAGATTTTTCATCACACTTGCTCGTAAACAGTGTCGTAACATGCAGGCTACCTTGATTGCAACCCCCCAAATAAAACCCTCGACCTTAATGTGCTTGTCATGAAACCCGTGGTCGGTAAATGAGTCATTGCGCGTACACATTTTCTTGTCATGAAGCCCAAGGTCGGTAAATGAGTCAATGTGCGTACTTGTACTGCTGCGCCGTGCCCGTGCGCGCGCTCCTGCTGCAGGACTACTACATGGACCACCACATGCACACGCACGTTGCGGCGCATGCCGAGGGAGGGGGAGGTAGAGGGCGACGCTGCCAAGAGCACAGCCTAAGGTATCGCCAATATTTGGAACAATTATATTTTTTCTTTAACAAATATAAAATTTTACTTGCAAATGTGATGAAAAACATTGTATGTCGCACGGGCGGTACTAGAATTACGAACATCGACTCATTAAAGTCCTCAGTCTTCGACTTCGGGCTTCTAATAGACTCTCGTTCGTAATTCCCTATTTACCGCCCTTAAGACACAATGTACTATAAATAAAACGTTGGCTGACTTGAAACCTCTTTAGTCTGAAATGACGTACCTACTTACTTTTCAAGACTAAAGTCATAATGCCCTTTTATTTAGAAGAAAATTTATACGTAAACCCATAATTCTCGCGGGAACAATTGAGGCCATTGTCATTTAGTGTACAAGCATGGAATAACATCATTGACGAGTAAATGTGATGAAAAAACATTGTCAATGCACCTACTATGTCGTCCATCAATAACGTCACAAAATTATTGATTACTAATTAGGTCAAAGTGCGGTTATTGATCTTGTCAGCTGTTAGGGTTGGAACTACACGTTTTTTTAACCGACTTCAAAAAAGGAGGAGGTTATCAATTCGGTTGTATATATTTTTTTGGGAAATAATAAGTGCAGCGACTAAAGTTTTATTTAGCATCCGCAACGGAACATCTGTTTTTGTATTTAAGCAACGGGTTAATAGAATAACTTCTATTAAACTAATATGCCATCTTTACAATACCAGCAAATGACTTAGCAACTAAATAAATAATTCGTCTTCTTTTTTAATGAAAATTAGCAACACACCTGGTGGTGCGCTGCGCGGGAACGAGAGTGCGCACGCGCCGTAACCGGCCGGCCCGCCAATGAGCGTGCTGCATTCAGAATATCGCAACGTCTCGCATGTATTTGTTTACAATTAGACAAGATTTACAAGTGAACGTCTTTAACAAAAATACACTAATTTTTTCATAATAGGTTCTTTCGTTACCTTTTGAACCTCAGAGTAGAAAATAGAAGCCCCGCCGTAGCGGGGCGGAGCGGAGGCAGTGGAGCGGAGCGGAGGCAGCGGAGCGGAGCGGATGCAGCGGAGTGGAGCGGAGGCAGCGGAGCGGAGCGGAGCAGAGGCAGTTGAGCGGAGGCAGTGGAGCGGACCGCAGTGGAGGCAGCGGAGTGGAGCGGAGGCAGCGGAGCGGAGCGGAGTCAGTTGAGCGAAGGCAGTGGAGCGGAGCGGAGGCAACGGAGCGGAGCGGAGGCAGCGGAGCGGAGGCAGTGTAGCGGAGGCAGTGGAGCTGAGCGGAGGCAGCGGAGTGGCTTCCACTTTACTCCACTACCACCGCTCCAGTCCACTGCCTCCGCTCCAATCCACTACCTCCGATCTGCTGCTTCCGCTCCATTGTCTATCGCCACTCTGTTGCCTCCGTTTTACTCCACTGCCTCCGCTCCGTTGTCTCCTCTTTACGCCACTTCCTCCAAACCACTCCACTACCTCCACTCCGCTGCCTACGCTCCGTTGTCTCCGCTCCGCTCCGTTGTCTCCGCTCCGCTCCGTTGCCTCCACTCCGCGGACTCCACTCCGCTCCGCAGCCTCTGCTCCGCTGCGCAGTCTCCACTCCGCTCCGCTGCCTCTGCTCTGTGGTCGTGGTACTCCGCTCCGCTCCGCTGTCTCCACTTTACTCCACTGTATCCACTCCGCTACCTCCGTTCCGCTGCCACCACTCCGCTCCGCTGCCTCACGTTTTACGTTGACGACGCCGTATAACGTGCACGACGCCGCAACGTGGACATGTTGCCGGGCCCTTAGTCGCTAATTATTTAAATTCTAATGTATAAAATAGTGGACATTATATAAAATTAGACCTACCGCTGTTAATTTTTTGATGACAATAATATTAAATTTGATGTTCATTTATGGTTGCTTCAGTCATAATTTCCATATACCAATGTATAAAAATAGAGGTGACAATATTAAATTAGAGTCTGTTAAAATTGTTTTCTCTAGCGATACACTTATTAGAAGCTTAACATTTATTTGTAGGCATATTACAAATTTAGTTGCTATATAATAATCGTCATGCTGATTTATTAAAACGTAGCTCGGATTACACAATTTACAGTCGCTTGAAAAGTATTTATTAGGCGCTTAAAATTAGTCGCTGATTTATTAATTCAGAAGTCAAATAATTAAATTTGAAGCCAAAAATGACAGTTTAAAGAAGCTGCGTTAATTACAACCCATTTTTTTTTTTGTTACCTCAGAACAGATTTTTTTTTGCGTTCGTCTAGGAATGTCTTCAATTAGGTCCCATAAGCAACAAATCAGGATCTGATGATTCGGATCTTAAGGAAATCGAGGGGTCTCTTCAAAAGTTGAAGGGCCACCTATAGTAAATTGGATATATTTAGTAGTAATTCGTGCATTTGCTCTTGAAAATCATCATTTGGTGAAATGGAACTGACGATGAAGCTCACAGTTGACCATCGGAGTTACTACTCAATAACAAGTATTTCACTGGTTGAATATTAATTACTTTGACACAGTTGCTCAGCAATTTATGCTCCTCGTAATGCATATGGTAAAGCGGGTGGTGAAGCACCAGGACTCCTCAATAATGAACGTCTCTGCATCAAAAAGGCAATCTTTCGTAAAACGTGACGAGCAGTTGATATTAAGCTATTGTAACTTAGTTTATTTACACTATAAAGCATGAAAAAAAATATATATATAACAACGAATTGAACCGACTACAAAAAACATGAAAATAATTTTCTACCAGTCTGAAGCCGGTCGGTGCTTTGGCACGAGCCAGCAGGAGTGATTAAAGCCCAATATAAAGTGCGTAGGGTGAAGTAGATGACTATAGGTCCACTCCTACTGGCTCGTGCTGAGGCACCTTCAGCGAGCGACTTCAGACTGTTAGAAAATTATTTTCATGGTGTTATGTAAGTAGTCGGTTCAGTTTTTTGTTATAATTTTTTTGTATTAAACTTTAACGAGCTGTAACTCGAAAACGCCTAAAAATATTATCATAGTTTCTTGGAAAAAAAATTAGAGTACTGAAGATATAATAATCTCGAATTGGCGGGAAGGTTCGTCGTCCCCTTCGACCGTGTATTTTACATGTCAACCTCCCTTAAAAAATTATAACTAAGGGGGAAAACTGCATTTAAATCTGATGCAGTATTATAATGCTCTAAGCGTACATACATGTTATTATTATTAGATTTGTTGTGTATAATTCTTGATATGTATGGCATGTATGGTTACTTTTATGTTCTATTGTTGATAATGCTCTAATCTGTTGTAAATTGCACCATCAGCTGAAATCTATTCCTTAAATACTTCTGGCTGTTGTAAACGTTACCTGGAAAAAAATCGCTCTGATGCGATAAGGCCGCCTATTGCTTACCTTGGAAAATCTCTATATACCAGTGTTTTCTGTACTGCTTACTATGTGTTGGTGTATTCAATAAAGAGTCACGAAATTTACGTTTAACAAAATATGAATGTAGCTACGCCCTTGTAGAATCCATCTTTCACACGTTTAAAATGAAACTGAAACAATTCAAATTTTTCTAATTTTGTAATTCAACCAGATTCTTTTTAACACAAAGTTTAATTGGGAAATGTGAATAA
The DNA here is from genome assembly GCF_025370935.1 of Choristoneura fumiferana. Classification (NCBI taxonomy): domain Eukaryota; kingdom Metazoa; phylum Arthropoda; class Insecta; order Lepidoptera; family Tortricidae; genus Choristoneura; species Choristoneura fumiferana. The sequence goes on along the minus strand of NC_133483.1, from coordinate 9,123,042 downwards.
GTCTTTCGGATTGTTTTAATTTCATTTTAAACGTGCAATTTTACTGTACGATGCCATTATATCATATAATTTTTAATTTTTTGGAAATATAGCTCTATCGTTTGATCATGACATATTAAATATGTCATGGTTTTCTCTATAGGTACTAATACTCTTTGGTCACGCTCATTCATGTATGTATGTATGTAAATACTTTATTGTACATAAAACACAAAAATAATACAAAAAGAAAACAACAAAACAAAAGAGTACAAAATAATATATAAAGATAGGCGAACAGTAATTTATGCACACCCGTCACCCGTCATGGCGACATTTATATTATTTTCATGTACAGTATATGCTAGTGTCGCCCCCTGCATAGAGCTTTGCCTAATATGCCCTATTAAGAGCATTTTGATAAATCTATATAAATAAAAATGAATTGCCGAAATGTATGTATTGGGTGTAATGTATGTAACGAAATGTATGTAATGAATTTCCGAAATGTATGTAATTGGATTGGGTGTTCGTTATTGTCAGGAGAAGGTTTGTGCTAAACAAAATTTTAAAAAAGACTGGAACAGGGGCGCAGCCGCGTGCAACAGCTAGTATAAATATGAATATAAATTCAGTATTATCGTGTTGTGGCGCACGGTTATAGCGACGAAGCAAAATAAATTAAGTAGTTAAAATCTTGCTTTCTTTACACTTATCATAACATTCTTTAAAAGTTTTCAATATATAATCAAACTTTTAGAAGAATAGAATACAGTAGTAGTTTCAGCCATGAATACGAGTATTTACTATAAGTCTAGTAACCTTCGCGAACCTAAAGACGTGGGCGCGACTGTCCGAGCCTTGCGTCACTTGCCAATTTCGACACTCATTCTCACTAGCTTACTGGTTCCGAAAGGTAAATGATTGCGTCTACATTTATTTCTACAAAATAAATTCAGTGAATATTTTAGTGGACAGGAGTTAATTTTCTGTATCTTAATTAAAGTTTTAAAAAAGGAAATCGGTTAAGTACCGTCAATGATAAAAAAATATTGAATAGGATCTATAAATTTTTCTACGTACGTTTTAAAAATATTTATTATCTTGGCTGTTATTTTTAGGAAGCTTTCATTAAAACTCTTTCTCAATTAAATTCATGGCATAGTATTTAAGTAAACATGGGACTTAATCTATTTAAAAACCGTTTCGCTGTGTATTTCATCAAACTTGTTAGAAACATTTTCATGAAACTCACTAAATAAGTAACAAAAAAACGTTTGTTTTTTTCTTTTAGTCCCATCGACTTGATTTTTCAAAGATCGAGCTTCAGTGGCAATGGCATAGTCAATTATAGAAACTAAATAAGCGTAATAAAAAATCGCACATGATCACAAAAACCTCTCTAGCGCAAGAAAAAACAGAGCCCTATTATTAATGTATCGTTATAGCCGACATACTCGTATATAGCGACAAGCATGTTTGCCATACTTGAGTCGAAAATAATATGCGTACATTGAATTCGGTTGTGAAACTGACTGGTTTTGATCACGCCGAGCAAACTTTAAGACAGTCTGAACGAATCTTGGAATATTTTGTAAATCAAAGTTTGCAGTTGAATTTATTTCTGAGAAAGAATGTGAAGATATTATAATAATATTTTAGTAAGCATGATGGATTCCATGTGTATAAATAAATAAATCTATCAATGAACTAAATAAATGAATAAATAATTTATTTATTTGATAGGTATGTACAGAAATAGAATAGGTCTTCAAATCAAATTTAGGTGTTCCTGTACGTTAGGCGTTCCTATACGTAAAAATATAGTAGCTAATTAATTTTCATCACATAAATTCTGCTTTCTGTGCTATTGTATTTGTAGTTACTTTACAAAAACCTACTATTAGTGCAGTCAAGCCCTAAAACAACAATCCTGCATTCGCTGCTGTTTCGTCTGTTAATTATGTTAACAATCATTTGCAACATCATTGGCAATATTTCGTCACTAATTTGAAAAATCGCCACTCAAAGATAAACTGGTAGAAATTCATTAATCTGTCATCTCCCAGGATAACAGGATCAAAGGAATTTGGGCACAAATTTGTGCCTCTGGGAGAGGACAGGTTAAAAGGCGTTTAGTCGAGCGTTTCAGCCGCCTCATTTATCTGTGCCCTTAGTGTAAGTTTTCGATTACAAAATACGTCTCGATCGCGTTCGCGTTAGAATCTCAATTTATATGGAAACACGAACAGCGCCTCTTGCGGAACGTTTGCGATGTTCGTGTTTCCATACAAATTGAGATTTTAACGCGAACGCAATCGAGACGTATTTTGTAACCGAAAACTTACACTAAGGGCACTGGTCACATTTTTTACGAATTGGCTGTAGATTTTGACGTCGTTTTGTTAGAGTTCCTGTGTTTTTACCAAATAACTAAAAAACTGTATCAGAATATACGGCCATTATAACAGAAGAGTGTCCAGAAAAATGAGACGGTTGAAACGCTCAAATAATCGCCCTAAAGGGATAAGTCCGCCTTTTTACGAGTATCTCAAAGTTCGTCTATAGTATCCTCCTCAGAAAAATTATCGATTTTGAGGTACAAGCTTTTTATAGTTTCACCTGTCCCGTTGTCTGTCTGTAATCAAATCTTGCAAGTTAAATTCGACCTACTTCCAGTAGTTGGATTGACTTGAAATTTGGTATACTTATGTAACTTGCGTGACAATACAATAATCTGGTAATGACATTCTGGTAGTCCGGCCAGGATCGTCTCCGCAGGACGGAATTCTTCAACGGGTAATGGAATCGACTTGAAATTTGGTATTCAAATGTAGTTTTGGTGACAATACAAGTACAGTCAACAAAAAGTACGTTCAGCAAAAAAAAACTTGTATTAAAAATTAAATTTTTAGCATAACTTATTTTTCATGACACTCTCGTAAACAGTGTCGTAACATGCAGGCTACCTTAATTGCAACCCCTTAAATAAAACCCTCGACCTTAATGTGCTTGTCATGAAACCCGTGGTCGGTAAATGAGTCATTGCCCCTACTAATTTTCTTGTCATGAAGCCCAAGATCGGTAAACGTGTCATTGCCCGTACGCTCACGTCATGCACATGCTGCGGAGGAGAAGGGCGGCGGGGAGCTGGTACTGCCAAGAGCGCAGTCAGCGGTGTCGGCAATTTTTGAAAAAATATTAGTTATTCTTTTACAAATATACAATTTTACTCGCAATGTGATTAAAAACATTGTATGTCGCACGGGTGGTACTTACTAGAATTACGAAAATCGACTCATTCAAGCCCTGAGTCTAGACTCTCGTTCGTAATTCCTTATATACCGCCCTTAAGACACAATGTACTATTAAAGTAGGTAGTGTCGATTTTTGGCGTACAATAAAACTGTTGCGTATAGCTGGTTTAGACCACCACCTTAGTGTTAAGCTTTGTTCCATGCCTAATTGTGATTCTAGGAATTGTAATCGCCAACTTACGACAAACTAGGCACCAACTAGGTATGTAACGTTGTAAGGAAGAGGAACAAAGATGGTTCAAATTAAATATTATCTTATGTACCTATATGCGATAAGCTTGTAACGCTGAACATATAGTCGTGACGTGGCTAAATTTTAAGTGTTTAGCATACGTGGCCAATGATAATCTATCATCATAGATTATCATTGGCCACGCACCAGCAGATGTTCCTGCATTCCGACTTCTGGCCGGAGGGTGTGTTGTTCCTTCGCTTTAGGCTTCCCTAAGGATGTACATAAATCTCAATTTTTTAGGTTTCCGTAGTCAACTAGGAACCCTTATAGTTTCGCCATGTTTGTCCGTCCGTCCGCGGCTAAGCTCAGAGACCGTAAGTAGGTACTAGAAAGCTGGAATTTGGTATGAATACAAATATTTTTTGATCCTTTTATCTTTCCATTGTAGTGTCTACTCTTGTTTCTGTTGTACTTTCAAGCGTTCAAATGTTAACTGCAAGAGATCCCTTTAAGGGATAAGTTCGCCTTTGTTCCCACATCTCTTTCTCTTGTTAATTGTAATTTTCATATGTTTTATGTACAATAAAGAGTTAAAACAACAACATATTATTATCAGTCACGCCAACAAAGTGGTAAAAAAAAAAACAAACCCGACTGCATAAAAAAACACTAAAAGGATGAAAACAAGACGTGGACGTAGTGGTCTAAAACGCTGTTAAATAGCTAACTTAAACTTCAACAGTCGGGAAAAGATTTTTTGAGCTGGTCGCGATTAGAATGGGTCCCGACGTTGAAGTTTAAGTTAGCTATTTAACAGAGTTCTAAACCACTATGTCCACGTCTTGTTTTCTTCTTTTTAGTATTATTTTTACGCAGACGGGTTTTGATTTTTTAAATTTATTGTTTTATTTCATACTTTTTGGTATTTCTGTAAAAACGGTAAAAATATAAACACATGACTTGTGCATATTTTTTAACAATTTCATGTACCCAGGTGTCATTTGCGTCTAAAACGAATGCAATGACGTATCATTTATCAAAATCGGTTCAGCCATTGAGTAGTTATGAGAGGACATAGGAAAAGACATACATACATACATACATACGGGTCAAACACACAACCCTTCTTCTTCGCTGTCGGGTAAATAAATAAAAAATAAAATTTAAGGTAGCTCCTATAGATGTATAGTGGGGGTGATTTTTTTTCTCGACTAACCCTATATAGTGTGGAGTATCGTTGGATAGCTCTTTAAAACCATTGGCGAGTTGCCAGGACGATTTTTTTGATTCAGTTATCTGTTTGCAAAATAATTATGCAAATAAATTTCGTGCGTGCAATCTACTGTTGGGTGGAAAAATATGAAAAAATTCAGGATGGTAGAAGGTACATCAAATTTAAAAGAAAAATTATAACGGCTAAAATTGCTTAAGAATTATTAGTAGTTTAAGAGTAGTTTAGACGACCAGATGGCCTAGTGGTTAAAGAACCTGACTACGAAGCTTGAGGTCACGAGTTCGAGTTGATACGGTGAATGAAAAAAGTATGAATTGTCGGTAAAGTTGAGAGCCCATGAAGCTTTTCACTTGTAGTACGAGCCTTACATCTACGACGATTCTAATAACTTTGATTCGGTTGCTTTCCATTTAGCGACTTTTTTAGAATCTCTAGGGGGGTCAGCTGCCCTTCCCTGCTGCCTCCCCCTTGGCGACGCCTTTGGCAGTATTTAATTTAACTTGTATGTATTAACAGTGAGTGCATTGACCTGTATGATCCCGTTAACTTCTAAAAAACCTTCGTGTATGAACTGTACATCCTACTTATTCCTACTTATATTATAAATGCGAAAGTTTGTGTGTGTGTGTGTGTGTGTGTGTTTGGATTAAATTTGGTATGTAGATAGCTGGACATCAGCTGGATATAAACTACTTTTATCCCGATATTCCCACGGGATAGGGTTAAAATCTCCGTCGACTTCGCCTCAGAGTCATTAAATTCATATTTGTTTTCCAAACATAAAATTAGTGGTAACAATATTCGGAATAACAATTTTACACCTATAATAGCAATCGACAAAACAATGTTATACTTAGAGCTCGGAATTTTGGAGAGAGCACCGCTTTTTATCGATGTTATCGACAAATCGATAGTTTTGTTTTATTTATGTTTTAACTTTTATACATAATTGTAAATATATTTTTGAAAGAAAGAAAGAATAAATGTATTTAACTAAATTCGGCACAACAAAAATAAATAAAATGACAGCTAAAAAACAGACAATCTTATATATTAGGCACCAAGAGAGAAAATAAAATAAACATTGTGCCGAAAGAAGTTAAAAGGGCCATACTCAGTATATTGCTACAGCAAGCCGCAGCGCTGGTTTTCAGTATGACCCTTTTGCATGGAATGTTATTATAAAATTATTATAAAACACTTTATATTGGCTATAGTAAGAACTGAAGGAGTACAAAATAATATTTTCTCTTTTATTCTATCAAAGGGTAGGCAAACAAGCTACCTAAGGTTCAGTGGTCTCAGAGGGATGTTTTCTCAAGTTATAAAATATTAGGGTATTTGTAACTATAGTCATATCAATAAAGCAATTTCAACGGATTAAACTTTCCAATATTTTGAACTTTTTTCAACATCGACTGCTAAGAAAAGTACGTATCATCGAAAAGTTTTAGGTTTGATTTAATAAAAACATAAACTAAAAAAAAACTATCGATCGAAAAAGCGGTGCTCTCTCCCCAAAATCTGTCAATAGCCGCACGCAAAATTCCGGGCCCTAGTTATATTAAGTATACAAATGTTATACTAAACAATTTTTAGACCACAATAATATTATGAAAAACAATTTCGGCCAAACAATTTTTGACATTTCAATCATTCGACGAAACGTTTATATGCAAAGAAATATGTTAGGAAAAATGTTTATGCAAAATAATTTTAGACCATTCGATATAACGGGTGTGGCCTGTAATATGAGCAAATAATCAAAACAGGTCGTACTCGTCAAACTGAACAACATTAGTTCAGCGAGTTTTAAAAATAACGGAGATTTTCCCTTTTTCATACAAATTAAATACTGTCATCAATAAACGCCATCCTAGAACCTAACTGACGTCGCCTGTCACGGTACAAATATCAAGCATTTTGCTTTACATGGCTTCTTCGAATAAACTTTAAAGCAAAAATAAAACAACTAATCCTATCAATAAATATTTGAATTTGAATTATTTTTAAAAGTCGCTGAACTAATGTTGTTCAGTATGACCAGAACGACCTATGTTTAAATTATTTGCTCGTATTACAGGACTTACCCGTTGTATACCCATCTGATACCTTTAAACGAGCAATTGATATAACAAAAAGTTGCATGTTTATATATATATTTCGGGTATCTCGGAAACGGCTCCAATGATTTCAATGAAATGTGGCATGTAGGGGTTTTCGGGGATTAAAAATTGATCTAGCTTGGTCTTATCTCTGGGAAAACGCTTATTACCGAGTTTTAGCCCGAACAAAGCTCGGTCGCCCAGGTACTTTAACTTAAATCGTGGTCAACATTGTCGTACATGATGAAAACACTAGTATCAAAATGACATTAGGAAAGTGGTAAAGCTAGTTAGGGCATATAGTTCATAGCAAAAAATAAACTTGTCCTACGGTCAGAAACACATCAAGCGCAATTACCCCGCCGTGTCGTGTCGCAACGCCTGTCGCAACGACACGGTCACCTTTCTAAAACATATTATAATTTGACACTATACGCGAGTGTCAATTATAATATTAATTTACACAGAAGTGGGATTTTTACCTTTAAATCTCGTTGGGGAGTTAGTGGCATTGTAAAGGAAACAAATAGTATAAAAAAAGTTTGTTTCAAAAAGCTTGGTAAAAGTTGGTAAAAGCTAGTACCTATATATAAAGACACGACTGTGTAGTATGTGAGGCCAACGTTAGTAAGAAACGAGTGACACTGCTATGGGTATATTTCCACAAACCTTTTCAGGTGCTTTTTACACCCCTCTAACTCTTTTCCGAGTACAGAAAAGAACTTGATTTTAACAAATAAATCAGGTCAACGATCTCACAGCTCAGTACGAAAATCAACTCGGTCAAATCTATGGCGACACAGTGATGAACGACGCCATCTTTTAGGGTTCTGTTCACGATTTTTTTTATTGGACAAATAAATTACCTAAATTGGCGTGTCACTATATTATTTAAACAAAGGCTGCTTTGTGGTTATGGTATACTTTTTCAATTTTTTTATCGATTATACTTTTTACAATTTTTTTGCCCGTGTTCTTTGTTTTAGCAGTAGCTTTTTAATTTATAAAGATAATGATCATATCCTTTTTTGTTCCTATTCTAAGGCTGGTCTCTTTTTCTGGTTTTTCTGTGCATCCATGTCTCAGTTTGTATTTTCGATATGGTTTCACGGGATACCCGTAAAAGTAACAAATTTGGAGTTGAAATAAAAAATACAAAAAGACTCCAAAAAACCAATCCTATTCTAAGGATTATGGTTCGTAGTTTCTATAGGTACATCAAAAAAATATTAGCTTTGGTAAGGAAAAAACTTTTTTACCAGGTAAAGGTAAATAAATGTTTTTTTTTGGGGTTGCTTCGTACACACGTTATACGGAACTCCTAACGTGTAAATTCAAGTCTCACATCTATTTATAACTTCTACGGTTTTACGGTCATTTATAACTTGTTTTTAGATGACTTGTTCATACAGTTAAATTTACTAGTTTGTATGACGTAAATGCTTCATAGCATAACGTCATAGTATTAACTCTTTACCAGGCCCCGAAGAACCAGCGTGTCTTAATACGTACTTTATATGCTGTTGCAACCGTATTGAACGCCTTGTAAAAAATGTATTTATGAAAGTCGAAGATCTTCCTTTAAACCAGAAATAAATATGTGGGTTACGGTTATCCCATCGCCTGTCTAAGTAATGAACTGTCATACTAGATTTTGTCTTATTATATTCTTGATCAGGCCAAGGGATATATTCCACCCACATCTTATATCGGTTATAATAGTCAAGGTTTAACTCCAAATCTCCTACGAAACATTATATCAATCACTGAAAACATTATTTTATGATCTTCATTCATGACACGCTTTAAAATCCAATAATATATCTTTAGCAGCCGTTTAAATCCACTTGACCAGTGATGTTAGTGGTTTGTTTACAAATTCGAACACTACTGAATTTAAGAAAAACACAAGCAGATATATAGAACCATTTTTTGTTATTTTCATGATTTTAATGATTGTAAGGTAATATAATCATATATTTTGCTAAATACTCCTGCGTCCTTGTGATAGGACTAGAATTAGGATGTGGGATGACTCTATCACATTGCCTGGCTAGAATTTTCCTGTGTGGGAACTATTCTTCCCATGGCCCGATTAGATTTTGGGTCTCTTTGGTACATGAATTCGTTCTAGGTTGAACACAAAAACTGTTTTATTATTTACGTGAGTTTTTATGACATGACAAGACAATTTACCGGGCCATGGGAAAAATAGCTCCCACACAGTTAAACTCTAATAAGGCCATGGGATAATATCAACCCACATCCTAATTCTGGTCATACACAATAATGCATGAATATTTAGCAATGTTTACGATTACATTAGCTTTCAACACTCAAAATCTACAAAATATCAAAAAATTGTTCGACCTATGTACTTCTGTTTCATATAAATTATGGAAAGTGTTCGAATTTATCCGTAGTTTACTGGAATTAGCGTTCAAGTGAATTTAAACGGCTGCCAAAGATATATTACGCAATTTAGAAGCGTGTTGTTAATAAAGATCATAAAATAATATTTTCAGGGATTGACAAAATATTTTGTAGGTGGTTTGGAATTAAAACCTGACTACGGTTACCGATATAAGATGTTGGTGGAATATATCCCTTGGCCTGGTAAAGGGTTAAAGTATTGTACATCACTCTGGTAAACCAATTACATACAGGTAGGTATTATCGCGTAAATTGCTGCTAATTGATATTTCAAGCTCCTTTTTCAGGATTCGTTTTAAGGAAGGCTTGATTTAAAAATGTTTGTCTCGTTCCTGTTATAGCCTCGTGGATCGCTGCGTCTTTTGTAAAGAACTAAATGGACATAAACATGAAGGCCTGACATCCATACTAATATTATAAATGCGAAAGTGTGTGTGTTTGTGTGTTTGTCCGTCTTTTTGGCATAGAGATATTTTATGGGCCAAAGAGTGACAATAGGCTATTTTTTATCCCGGAAAATGTACAGTTCCCGAGGGAATAGCGCGCGATAACCGAATTCCATGTAAATAAAATTATTCTAAATTTCCTGGTGTATTTCGTGCAGAACTAAATATTTGCTTTTAAAGCTAACACAAACAACAGAAGAGTCAGGAATTTTGAGTATATTTTTTTTATAAAGGACATTCGGCTTTTATGGCAGCATACAAATGGTACAATTGGGTTCCAGGAGGATAGAGGTGTCAGTTAAAGAGGTGTATAAAACAAGCTAAATTATTTAGCTGACCTTGTACATAAGCAGCATTCACTTCATTTCATTTACGTTACAGTTTTGCGTAGAAAACCCAACTTATACAAGAGTATAAAAAATAATAATGTTAAGATGTACCAATTTAATAGTACCCACTCCTAATAGGGTTAAAAATATGTAAGAAGAACCGTAAATTATTTTAATATAATTACTTGTATTGGAGCTTAGGCAAGCCTTTGGTGTGGGACGTTACGTGCTCAGACACGCTGGCTCCGTACTACGTCAGAGGTTCTGCCTATAAGCCAGGGACTGCTGCTGACCACGCGCAGACAACCAAGTGCCGCAAATACGCGTTCTTAACAAATGATTAAATATTTGCGGCACTTGCGTTAGAAACTTTAGGACCGTGGTCATCCGACACCAAAAAATTTGTTCGCGAGGTGTCGGATAAACTAGTTGGCGTCTCTGGCGACCCCAGGGCCGGGTCTTTTTTCGCCCAGAGGCTGAGCTTAGCCGTGCAGCGAGGGAATGCCGCAAGCATACTATTCACGATGCCCCGGGTAGGAGAAATACAGGGTTTAGATATTTTTTAATCTATATAATTGTTGTCGTTTCTTTTTATACTATATTATGTTGGTTGAAATAAATAATCTTGTATTATGCATTACATTTAAAATGTCATTAAAATTATTTTTAAATAGGTAGTTATTTTGTATTTAAATAAAAGTAACGCATATCATTACAGCGGTTAAGACGCAAACAATACAGTCAAACTGCGCTGTAAGTTTCAATAGTTCATAAGGTTATTAATGGTAAATTATTTAACGCTTTTTGGAAGTAAAATAAATATAGGTATATCATTCATTAAAATACCTATTTTTAGTTTAGACAATATTTATTCCATTGAATGCAAGTAAATATTTGAATGTCTCACTAATATTATAAATGCCGGACGTCTGGGATAACACCCATTTGTCTATATGTGTGCGTGCGTGCGTGCGTGCGTGTGTGCGTTCGTCACGTGTGTACAACATAATTATGAAGATCACTATCTAATTTTTAGGGTTCCGTACCTCAAAACGAAAAAACGGAACTCGTATAGGATCACTTTTTGTCCGTCTGTCTGTCAGTCTCTTTGTCTGTCTGTCTGTCAGCAAAATGCAATTTTGCTCACTGATTTTTAAGAGCAAAACCTGCCTGTTTGAGGTGCTGAGGTGAAAAAACTTTTTACAATCTTTTATTTCACCAGCCATTAATTGTCTGTTTGTTAGTTTAGTTCAAAAAATTAAAAAAAAAAACAAAGTATTAAGTATAGTACTTACTATTATTTTTTTCTGCAAAGTAATGTTTATCATTCAGTCCGATTTAAATATCTTTTTGTTAGACTCACTGTCTGGTGCATGAATAATAATATATTTTATGTAAGGAACCCTTGGTACGCCAGATCGCCTCACTCTTTGTGGTGTTACATCTGTCATAAAGCATTGTTTGTAAGTTTGACGTCATTCCTGTAACCCCTGCTGTTGTAACCCATGTCAAAAAGTTATGCAAGTAGGTAAATAATAAATACAAAATGACGCGTGTGTAAATTGCGTCTTTCAGTAACAGCAAAGCAATATAAAATAAGTAAAAAAATCAAAAACAAAATTGCGTGGTTCATGATTTGCAAAGTCAAAGGTCACGAAAGTCAATTTTTTTCACAAACATATCGCTTCTTATGTTTTTGATGACATTTAAAATCTTATAATATTTACGAGTATAAATGCGAAAGTGAGCTCGTTTGTTCGTTTTGTTCCGCTTTTCCGCCTTATAACTACTGAACTGATTGCTTTGAAATTTGGCATAGGCACATCATATTGGATGAAGGACATAAAAAAGATACATTTTATCCCAAAAAAAAAAGTTGTTCTCGAGGGCGTGTAATAAACTAATTCTTTCTATCATACATAAAGTACCTAACTATCTTTGCACACCAACTTTGAAATCTCTAATACTTATGAGCCTCCTTCAAAGTCAATTGTATAATACCTAGAATCTATATTTAAATGATAACAACACGGATAACTCACGTCTGAAATCGAGTTTAGCTTTTAGCTCGACATGTTTCGGGCTAATCCCTAACCCTTCTTCTGGGAGAAACGCGACTCAGCGGCTGCTGCAACACGCGCGCACGCGCACGCGGATTACCCCGAAACATATCGAGCAAATCTCGATTTCAGACGTGAGTAATCCGTGTTTTATGATTAAAAGTGAGTGAGTCTCACGGTAGTTTCATGTTCAAAATCTATGTTTATTGCATTAGTTAAATATAATTTAAGTAAACTTATGGAAGTGCCGTTTCTACATCGAGTTTTCTAATGAAACATATTACCCCACGCCACTGACATGTTCCTACAAGCATGTAACTAATATACATAATAACGTATTACACATGTCAAACAACAAAATTAATGTAAAATAAAAAAAACGGTCAAGTGCGAGTGCGAGCGACTCGCGCATGAAGGGTTCCGCACCTCCGTACAATGGTTTAAAAACAAATAGTTCGGTAATATTTTTTTGTAAAAAAATCCAATACAAGCTTTTTTGTTGGCGGTACTTTTTTGCCCCTGGTTACCAAAGTAGGTAGTCGTCAATATGAATCAAATGAGACCAAAATCGATGCGTTCGTGTCGTTTTATTACAGAGTTCCTAAGGCCAACATCTAACTTCATCATCAGATCAGCTCTACGTCATAATAATATTGCATTGTCATCGGATTTATACATGCATGCAAAATTTCAGCTCAATCGGTTGAAGATATCCACTTCAAATTTAAGTTGAATAATTGAATATTTTATTTAAATTATTGAATTCCAGCTGAACAAACATAATTAGTTACATTACATTACATACAAGTTAATAAAAGCATATCACCCCTAGCACTAGCACTAGGTGCAAGTATTTTGAATAAAGAACAATTTTAAATTCTCATCCTCTTTGGCTGTCGCCCTGTCGGAGGCTGAATAGCGCTTTAGACTCTTGCCATGCGCCGAAAATAAACAACGTGGCGTGGCTGAACGCGGCAATTCGGCCGAAAGGCGCGTACTTATTATGAATTCGTGAATAAATCTTAACCTAATTTTAAATTTTGACCTTGTAAATAAATAGTGTTAAGTAAGAATTATAACAGACATTTATTAGTGTAAAAAACATTTAATACAGCGGCTGTGACTGCTTTATTGAAGTTGGCTTTTGTGAAGTGTGTGTCGGAGGTTTGTGGATCATAAATTGTTATTTAGTCTTAATGCTGAATGAAACACGTTTTTTGTATGACGACTCCCTTTAATTTGTAACTTTATTTTATTTTTAGTATTTGTTGTTGTCGCGGCCACTGTAATACATAATCTGTGAAAATTTCAAGTGCCTAGCTGTTACGGCTCAAGAGATAGAGCCCTGTGACAGACGGACAGACAGACAGACAGACAGGCAGACAGACAGACAGACAGATAGCGGAGTCTCAGTAATAGGGTTCCGTTGGCACCCTTTGGGTACGAAACCCTAAAAATGGTGCTAAATATTAGGTAGGTATACAGTAGTACGGGGCCCTTGGCACTTGACTTTTTAGGGTTCCGTACCCAATGAGTGCCAACGGGACCCTATTACTGAGACTCCGCTGTCTGTCTGTCTGTCTGTCTGACCGTCTGTCACAGGGCTCTATCTCTGAAGCCGTTAAAGTTAGACACTTGAAATTTTCACAGATTATGTATTACTGTGGCCGCTATAACAACAAGTACTAAAAATAAAATAAAGTTACAAATTAAAGGGGTCCGTCATACAAGAAATGTGTTTTTTTCAGCGTTTTTTGGTTACTAGACGTTATTAGCCGTTGCTAAGGCGACCGAGTCGCCTAGCAACGACTAGCTATTTCGTTTGAATATTTACCTTTTAAGTTTGCGATTTAATGATGTTTTATAAAAGCTTCGATAATATAATATAGTGAATGTCTGATTGTGTGGTTTATTCGTTTTTGTGCAAAATTAATAAAGCAATTTATGAACCACAAACCTCAATGAAGCCAACTTTGATAAAGCGCTCGCCAAATCCACACCGTATTAATCACTATGTTTACCTATTGTTTTTTACACTAAAAAAGTCATACTAAGTATTTAACTCTATTTACAAGGTTTATAATACAATTTAAAATGTATTTACACTAGTCGAGCTTCTTATTATTTAATTACACAACATACGAAGTCCGCGGAATTTCCCGCGAATGAACCGTGAAACAGACAGCATTTTTTTTGAGATGCGCGCGGCATGCGCTGGCAATGGTTTCAGAAGCAAACAGCCAGAAGAACCGAGGAGGATGAGAATTCAAATTGTTTTTTATTCGAAATACTTGCACAAGTGCTTACATTTCGGCGATATTTTTAGAAGCTATTCTTTAGCTTGCCCTGTTTGTTTATTTATTTCTTTATTGTTTGTTTTGGGTTATCGACTTGAAATTTGGCATACTTATGTAAATTTGGTGACAATACGATAATCTGGTAGTGACATCTTGGTGGTCCTGCCAGGATCGTCTCTGCAGGAGGGAACCCCTCAATGTTACGTATATTGTGCCTCAATAGTTAATATACTGACTTGAAATTTGGTACAGATATGTAGTTTAGACGATAATGCAAGTACAGTCAACAAAAAGTACATTTGGCAAAAAAAGCTTGTATTAAAAATGAAACTTTTAAGAAAAACTTATTACAAGCATTATATTTATGTGCAGTGTAATGTAACTATGTTTGCTCGGGTGAATCTTTCAACACAAATTTGAAGTGGATATCTTCAACCGATTGAGCTGAAATTTTACACGCAAATATAAACCCGATGACAATGCAGTATTATTATAACATGGAGTTGATCTGATGATAAAACTAGCGGGTGACCATAGGAACTCTGTGATGAACGACACGACCGCATCGAGTTTGGACTCGTTTGTCGTCTTGACGAGTACTTTGGTAACCAGGGGCATAAAGTACAGTCAGCAAAAAAAACTTATATTAGAAGAGTTTTAAGAAAAACTTTTACTGAACTGTTTACGGAACCCTTCATGTACGAGTCTGACTCGCACTTGACCATTTTTTTAGTTTTGTATTGACTCTAACGCAGAAATCACAACAGCTATTAATATTTTATTTCTCAATACTTTAACTATATACTAACTACAGTTTACGTTTGCTTACAGATCCGACAACGCTAATCCGGTTTCAACGTTGTTTGAAAGTAAGTATTTAAAAACACTATTTTCAATTTAAAATAAAGCCGTAGTGGCCTAGTGGTATGGCCTATCAAGCAGAGGATCGTGGGTTTAAGCCCCGACTCGCACCTCTGAATTTTTCAAAATTCATGTGCGAAATTACATTTGTAATTTACCACGACCTTTACGGTGAAGGATAACATCGTGAGGAAACCTGCACAAACCTGCGAAGCAATTCAATGGAGTGTGTGAAGTGCGGATTGGGCCGCGTGGGAACTACGGCCCAAGCCCTCTCATTCTGAGAGGAGGCCTGTGCCCAGCAGTTGGACATAAAGTATATAGGCTGGGATGATGATGATGATGATGTACAATTTCGTTCCATTTTGCGTACATATTCACAAGAAAGTTGAAAACTTGATTGCTATTTGATGAAATTAGATAGCGCCCGCCAGAAAATATGCTTCCTAGCGGTGACATAATTGATCGTTGTTTTCTCGTAAGTAGGTATAGTATTCGTGTATGTATAGTCTGTCCGGCGGCGTTAGAGTAAAGCGCCATAAAGATAAGCTAATTAGTTATCTCTTTAAACAAGCGTAAGTGATTTCTTATCTATGCAAAACGCTGACATGATAGTTTGTACTAAGGTTCAATGTTAAATGGCATCACTAAAATAGCAAATGCAATAAACAAACATTGGAGGGTAGGGTTGCAACAATCCGGAATTTAAGCTTTAATCGAATGCGTTTAGGTCGAAATTCACTTCTTCGTATTATGACTTACGACTTGTCGAAATAAAAATACTATTGTGACAAGTTTTACTGCTTTTTACTCTAACGCCGTCGGACAGACTATAGTACTTTTTTTTTAATTAGCGTACAATTTCGTACATTTTTTTGATGCGAGTTTAAATTTCAAAAGACAAACATGTCACCGCTAGAGTATGACATCGTATCGGCAAAAACAAGTTAACGCTCCATATTTTAAAAGTGACTTAAGTTCCATCTCAGTTTTGCACACTATTATGACTACTAAATACAATAGGGCCAGTCTTAAGTTTTATACCTTTACTCGAATACTTTTTGAGAGCTAAGAGTACCTACCTAGTCCTATCCTGGACCTCTGAAAAGAACTGAAGCTTAATTTAACCTCTTGTTGCAGGTTCAAGCGCCATGTGGCTTAGCATATTGATTTACTTGATATATTACTCTATGTACACTATTCTTCTGGCCATTGGCGGTCTATGGTGCTTCGAAGAGTGCGCTCTTACCGAGGAAGAAGAATATCTGTTCTATAGCCAGCACAGAGCGCTACCGTATTAACTTGTAAGTACATATTTTTATTTCTCAAAAATGATTTTAACCAAATTCGCTATGAACGCTACAAAAAAAACGACGGCTGTTGTCGACATGTTTGTCGAAATAAAAAAAATAAAAAATAAAAACATTTTTTTTACTTCTGATCCTCGTAAAGTTCGTATTTATGCTGGATCTAGGCGACATAAAATGACTTTTTATGCTCCAGTGCATAAAGTAAAATCTTCGTCTAAGACCAAGGCAATGAGGTGTAAACAGCCACAAACAAAAAAGTTTCTACATATATTTTTAAATAATTTTTAATTTATATAAAACTAAAAACCAATCAAATCAATCGAAATAAATCAATAAAACTAAAAATATATAATTATATAATGATGCATGAACAATAAAAGGTACATAGTAAGTGAGCAATTGTTTCCACTGTTGATATTTCATTTCCTCGCCATTGAAGTGAAAAGCAGAGTATAAAACTCGAGCATTAAGCCCATTTTCCCCTCAACGTGTCTATCCACCCTCGCCGTACCGGCTCGTGTGGCTATGGACGCCTCGGGTAAAATGGCTCGTTTTATGCTCTTGTTGTACAATCTACTATTGTTTCTATCAATCACTTGTAGAGCCCTACGCCTTGAAATTCGATGGTCAAGGTACCTCAGCTATGTAAATGCCTAGAGGTTTTAACTGATGCAATGAATTTACAAAACAATCTGTACCAGACTATCGTAATTCTTCGAGTGTTACAGTCATTCGAGCGGCCATTCATCTGAGCGTACTTTGTTTCCTAATTTTGTCTCATCACAATTCAAGACTGAAAGCGAATGGTGCTTAAAAAAGGTATCAAAATATAGATTAGAGAACTACTAAAAAAGTAAAACGCCAATTCAGAAATAAAATATAATAGAATATATTATTTTTATGTTTTATATCAATTTTTCTGACAATACTGACAACTGCACATTATGCAGATCAGACGCTCTGGTGAAATTACACAGAATTAATAATTAATTATTCCATAATTACTTCATGAAATACGTACAAATAGCCGAGCAACAAAGACTATAAATTATATTATAAAATATATTCAAAAGTAGCAAAAACGAATCACCTTTAGACCCAATAGCATCGTAGAATACAATAATAAACCAGAAGCTGCGTACACTCTGCGTATGACGAACGTAATAATAATAAGACTGTCTAGAATCGACACTAAAAACGCACATCAATGAATAACAGCGATATCCTCCACTTTGATGGACTCTACACGTGATCTCGGTCATTACATTACAATTTACAACACAGCCAAAACGTAGAAAATACGAACATTTTATATCGTATTTTGAATTGGGGTTACATTATTGATTGTCATATCATTTTATTATTCACATTAAAAATACTTAATAATACACGTGTAATACGAGCCATTCTCACTATTCAGTAGTATAAACCTGTTGATTAATGTCATAGATTAACGCGTTAAACAAAAGCTTCATCGTTTGTGAAGTTGCTCATCATATTAGTCTCGACTTTGCTTATTTTTTGGTTTGTATAATTGAAGAAATTGCTTTAATAGGTAACATGTGGTTTAACGTAGTTTTTAGACACAAAACGTCAAGGTCTATACATATTCGATTACGAATCAATGTTTAAAACAGCCATGATATAAAAACTTGTTAATGTTTTTTGCATGCATACATTATGCTGCTATATAATCAAATAATACAAAGTTGAAATGTTTGGGAATAGTAATTTAGTAAAAACACATTTTATTTTAAATGATATATAATGTTATAAAATAGTAAGTATCTGAAATAGCATTTTTAAGTAGCCATACTTGAACACAGGAAGGATTAGTTTACTTTACTTTAGTTTATTTATTAATTCAATACATCATTACATTATAATTTACATAAATGTCAGTTATAAGAATTTGTATTGAAATCGTCAAATGTAATTTTAGTTTTGGATGTTAGATAGTATTTATTATACATAATATAAGTTCGCTTCTTTTATTTTTAGTCAATAAAATAAGATTAGTAATTATAAAAAAAATCTAAGCATGCCATTATGTGAATGAAAACAATTAAAATAAAAACAATAAAAATAAAAATATGCCAATTTTCAGGACTAATTAAATCATTCGTATTGCAACATTATGCTGAATTAATTTTGGCTCATCGTCCGATTATGCAAACATATAAAACTTCAATAACACGGACGAAACAAGGTCGCTAGCGAAGTCGTGAAATCCCCCCTATCTGTAATTAGTTCTTGTCGCCTCTGGTTTAGTTTAGTAGTCTGTGGCGAGTCAAACGCTAACGTTTTATGTGTGCGGGGAAATAGTTCTTATACTTAGATTTTTTTATTTATTGTCATTATACACGTGAGAGACTCCAACAATAAGCCGAAAACAATAAATCGTAAAAAAAATAAAGTTTTCCTTTTAAAAAAAAACATGGAACAGCGTTAAGTAGTAATTTAGTTTCAAAGTGCATTATCAGTTTTGTTTGCTCCGCTAGTTTGTGTTTCATAAATTAGTTTGAGAAGTGTGAAGATAGTATTTGGTTTTTTTAAAGGTGAGTGTCATGTTTTTTTTTACTTATTGAGACTGTTATTTAAAATAAATAACTTTAATTTCTGAAGAAAACAATCGAAAAATATATTTATAATATATCGATTTTCACTTTATTAATAAATAACTAGCCCCACATATTCAAAGACCAAAGTTGCACATGACAGCGGCAAAGCTTGAATAATATTTCGAAAATGAAATATATTATTTTTATTTAAAATCATGTTGTCCTTGTCCCATGTAAGCAATTAAACATCTTCGATGTACTTTTTATTTGTTGAAATTGAATACTTAGAAATAATATTACAATAATTGACTCCACAAAAAGGTCTATGGGATAGAAACAAATCTACGAATAATTAAAAGCTCGTAAATAACATAAAATTTAATTAAAAAATCAAACAACAAAGAAAATAAAATCACAAACTAAATTAAGATAAAAATTAAATCAACATGATGAGGATTTTTAATGTAAAATATAATTCGTGATATTGATGTAAATCGTAGTATAACGGAATCTCTATTATATTAAATTTAACAATTTTATAGGAAATGCATTTGAAATTTACCACGACCTTTGCTGTGAAGGAAAACATCGTGAGGAAACCTGCACAAACCTGCGAAGCAATTCAATGGTGCGTGTGAAGTTCCCAATCCGCACTGGGCCCGCGTGGGAACTATGGCCGAAGCCCTCTTGTTCTGGGAGGAGGCCTGTGCCCAGCAGTGGGACGTATATAGGCTGGGATGATGATGATGATGATGATGAGAAAATGCAATATATGTAAATTTGTAGATAAATAATTATCTTTCACGTGTATATCAGACACTAAAGTTTTAAATACCTAACTTAATCTGTTAGTGTTAGACAAATCATAAAACTGTGCTCTTATAATTAAGTAGATACAATTTTATTTCGTGGATGGACGATACTTGTGATGCAATATTATTAAACCAAACTGAAGCTTTGCCAGATAGCTATGGAGCGCAGCATGCTCGGAGTGGGAAGGGTTGATCGAATCCGGAACACGGTTTTTCGTTCTAAAACACGCATTCTCGATGTCGGTGTAAAGACTGCCAGGTTGAAGTGGGACTGGCCGGGCCGGCCACGTCGTCAGCCGAATACATCCACTGCGGTGGGCTAAAAATGGCACTGAAAGGGTGCCACAAGCCACAGGATGGAAGGCGACGTCGGGGTAGGCCCGGACGGAGATGGCGGGATGACTTGGACGTATTTCTCGACGATTGGCCTCTGGCTGTTTGGATCGGGAGAAATGAAGGACATGGGGGGAGGCCTTTGCCCAGCAGTGGGACATCAATCCAGGCTAGATAATAATAATTGTAAGCTTATGTAAACGCCTACTAAAAACATTTTTTTTAATTCTCGTTAGAATAACGAAAATGCAAGTTCCAATTTGAGAGGCAGAGAGCTTTACTCTCTCCCTTGAGCCATTAACTCTAAAATTTTATTATTTGAAAAAAGTGGTTTAGTTTTAAACTATATTTTCCATAGTTTGACGCAAAAAAAAGCAAGTCGATAATTTTTTCTAAGTTAATTAAGCTTTCTCCTGTTGTAATCCAATTGCAAACATTTACAAAGCACACAAGTTGGAGAATTTAGACCTTATAGGGGCTTCGACTTTGCTGTACCTACGGTCGAGAAAAATGTTTCCATAATCAATTTCGGTATGATTTCATTGGCAGATGTTTGGAATATCAATATAATAGTAGGGGAGGCCGTAATGCTAAATGGGTATTTACTCGAGCGTCGTGACCATTTGTTAGTTCTTTACCTCAAAAGCATAAATTCCTTGTAGCGTTTCACCGAATCGCATTTCACCTCGAACTAACAAAATTTCAATAGAATAAAAAATTGGTAGCATCTCATTTTTCGTGTAGTATTTACCCCTAGACGCATTTGCTTGGGACTCTAATTAATTCGACGCGTTAATTGATGTTGGCACTAAAATATACTATAAATACTACTTTTTTCTATAATACTCGATCAAGGTGAAATGCGACTAAAACTAATAGCGACTATAAAAAAAACACAATTGAGACACAACGCGATACTTAAATGCACGATCGAGGTGAAATGCGACTAAAATTTATAGCGACTAAAAAAAATAACGATTGTGACAACGCTATAATTTAATATACGATCGTGGTGAAATGCGATTCGGTGAAACGCTACAAGGAATTTATGCTTTTGAGGCAAAGAACTAACAAATGGGCAGACGGCTCAGAGGCCGTATCGCCTAACGTTTCTGACGTTCGCGATCGCAGTCAAATGACATATTTCGCATACAAAAACTGTCATTTGATTGCGATCGCGAGCGTCAGAAACTTTAGGCAATACGGCCTCTGTTCATTGATATGAACTACAGTCTGTTTAAAATAGGAATGGACAGAAGGAAAATAGGCCCTTTATAATGCACGCTTTAGGAAGTCATTTAATAAATTGCATTTTTTTTATACGGTCTAAACTAAATTCTAATTAAAATATCGAAGACGTCAATATTAGTATCAATTACTCATTAACTAACTATTGCCCGCGACTCTGTTCACGTAGAATTCGTTTATTGCTATCCCGCGGGCACTATGCAATTTTCCGGGATAAAAACTATTCTATGCCCTTCCCCGGAATTCGGTTATCGCTCGCTGTTATCATATATCTTGGGATCATTGGTATTTGAGCGACAGTGTTGTTTCGGTACGTGGATGAGTTTATAGGAATTTAAGTAACAAATTTAATCCATACTGTGTGTGCGTCGAAACGGTGCGACAGATCGGCGTGATTTTAGGCATATAAATATTTTGTGGGCCAGAGAGTGACATAGGCTAAAAAAAAACCCGGAAAAATGTACAGTTCCCGAGGGAACAGCGCGCGATAACCGAATTCCACGCGGGCGAAGCCGCGGGCAAAAACTAATTTATATATATTCAGAATTTATTTTAAAAATTTAATTTGATATTTACAAAGAGCTTTACATTGAAGAAAAACATAGTGTGGAACCCTGCACACACCTGTAAAAATATTTTACTGTGTATGTTAAGTTCTCAATACGCACTGGGCCCGCGTGGGAGCTACGTGCATTCTTAGAATAGGCGCGTGCCAGTAGCAAATTTTGTAGCAGAGTTTGTAAGTCTGTTTGTTTATTTGTTTGTTTGTTACTTCATCACGTCTAAACCATTGAACCGATTTAGATGAAATTCGGTATACAGATAGACGCAGGATAGTTATATCCCGGAAAATTGCATAGTTCCCGCGGCATAGCGATAAACGAATTCTACGCGGTCGGAGTCGCGGGCAACGGCTAGTGGGATTTTTAACATTTATGGCAAGTCATCGTCATCATGGTGACGTACCCAATTGTTTTTAAACAGCTTTAAAACAATAGAAACTCGCACAGATAGGATAAGTTAATTGCGTACTTGAACTTGAGTTCAACTTTTTTTAGTTACCACCAGGAAAAACGTCTATAGAACTCGGCTTTGCGGATATATCCTCTAAATCATTCAATAAAACTAAGAGTACAAAGTCCTTCTGTATACATTACATCTGTTGACATTTTTACGTTAACATCAGGTGATAAAATTTTAGTTGGTACACGATATGAAGGTATATCTGTTACTCCGTACCAACAGTAGCTACTTACTGGAAGTTGTGCAGTCACCTGATTCATATCTGCCCCAGCGGAGCGTGCAATACAATCCTGAGCGTAGCGAGGGATTCTAAAGTAGAATCCTGAGCGTAATGAGGGATTCAAACGTTAACGCTCAACAAAAATAATTTTGCTCCCGAGTGGCTCATACAACTTATCACACCGAGCATTAAGAAACTTGAAAAAAAAAATCAATTTTAAATATAATTAAAGAACAACTGGCATGGAAAATGGCGTGGTTTTACAATTACCAACTTCAAAAAATTGCATTTGCAATAAAATACTTAGAAATGCCTTGAACAGAAAAGTTGCACTTTCCTCCCTCTCGTCAGGGAGAAAAAGTTACTTTTCTGAAGGAGGTGTAAAAAAATATTTAACACGAACTACCTGCCCTAGAAATAGAGTCATGTCAGTAATTTATGCACGCTTTGTAGTGCTGGTGATTGTCCAGTAGTAGTTTTGCTTAGTATAGGACTATACTAGATTAATTGGTGTTATATTATTATTACCACGACAATTATTTATCTCTTACTAGCCTTTTACCCCCCTAATGGCTTAACCTCCTGCCTACCAAAGGTATTTTTTTGGAATATCTGTTTGAAACTTTCAAATTACCTATATTGCTTAGAGCTTAAGATGTTCATGGAAAATAGAGGAAAAATCTCCGGCTTTTCCTACTAGTTTTTCACTCTGTACGTAACAAAAGTGTCCAATTATAATTATTTATTATGTCCTTCCCAAAGGAAGGATGTAGGCATGAGGTTAAGTCTGGTAGTTGATTGAAATCTCGGGATTTTTCTAAATTCTAGTAGAAATTTCCCAATCTTGTATTATCATTATCACCTTCATTTATGTTCTACTAGCCGTTACCCGCGACTTCGTCCGCGCAAAATTCACAAACAAACAGACTTATATACTTTCGCATTTATAATATTAGTGTAATATATATATATATAATACTAGAATGAAGCGCATCAAAATTCGGGAGTGGCCCGTGACGTCACACCGTGCTATAGTGTAGCACGGATCTTTAACTGGCTATATCTTCATCCCAATCCTGGGGGTGTATCAGAATAAATATTAGTCTATATTATATATATATATATATGCATTTTGACGACCGGATGGCCAAGTGGTTAGAGAACCTGACTACGAAGCTTGAGATCCCGGGTTCGATTCCCGGCCGGGGCAGATATTTGTATAAATAATACGTATGTTTGTTCTCGGGTCTTGGATGTTAAATATGTATTTAAGTATGTATTTATCTATATAAGTATGTTTATCCGTTGCCTAGTATCTATAGTACTAGCTTTGCTTAGTTTGGGACTAGGTCAATGGGTGTCAAGTGCCCCATGATATTTATTTATTATTTATTTATTTTTCTCGAGATTCAACTATCTATAAACCAAGCTTCATCTAAATCCGTCCAATCTTTTGATTGTGAAAGAATTACTAGCACACATACACACATTTGCATTTATAAGATGAGTAGAATTTGAATACTTTTCTAAGGATCTTTACCTATTCTAACATGATATAAAATGTTGCTTTCAAGTTGCACCTGTAACATCGGGAACGCAAGTATATAACGAACTCCTTAGTTACATTCAAGGTGACATGTTACACAAGAATTACAAACGATTATCTAATTTTACCTCCGTATTTCCTGGAACGGAAGGAAGATTGTGGAAGTTGGAGCTAACCGGTGGTTAGAAGTACTCGTATGCTGCTTTTCGCTTAAGTCCTTGGTTCGCAACATCCTGCCGTAGCGTGCGTGCGCCTAGTTATGTAGCTATTCTATTGCACAATACTGCGTAGGTACCCGATTAATGATGCCAAGATTTTGTTAAGCTAAATTCCTTGAAACCTTTCCAGCAATTTTCTGTTGAAATCGTTTCCTTACTAACCGTCCAATGGTAGGAAATAAATAGTAAAATGTTTATTACTCGTACGTAGGTAGCTAAATATTAATGAGTGGAAATTTAATACTGTACTTTTGATGTTCAATACGGCCAAATGTAGGTTAAAATAAAGCGTTAGATACGTAATATTTTAAATTGGTCGCTTTTTTCGACTTAAGATTGTTAGAGTTACAGTCGAGTTCATAAACTAGTGAGCAAAAATTTGATATAAATGTTCGAACAACGTTTCTACGCCGTTAACAGTAAAGTCGTGTTCAGATATTTTTGATGAAATTTTTGCTCACAAGTTAAAATTTTAAATATTCTCGATTTTTTTTGAAATGGTATCTAGTCATTAGTTGTATATTTAGTGCCCTCTTGTTGAAGCATAAAATAGGTTACTATTGAAAATCTGGAGCCAAATCTTGCGAGATAAAATTTGATATTATTATACGTTTAAATATTCGATGGTATGGCACCCCACTAGTTAGTTAAGGTCAGCAAAGCTTATATAAAATGAAGTAATCCCGTGCCGTGCCTTCATATAGTCACGCCATCTAATTTTGAAGGTCGAATTACGAATTTTAAAATTGGAACGCTCTGGCAGTGACCGTCATTGCTGGGGTTTGGTCAAATTCGACCGCCGAGGCCGACCAGTCCACGGCAGAAGGCCAGATTACAAAATGTCTTTTGTAATATGTTATGATTTTTTAAGATTCACATTCTTTTACATGCCTGACCGCTTACTCGACTGAGGTCTTTGTTTTTATAAAAATCGGAGTAAAAGGTTACTTCGCATCTTAAGTCTGTTCTTCTTGTTAGACATGTTTTACAATGCTAGTGTAGGCCTCCTTCAGTTTTCTCCACTTCTCTCTTTACTGTGCTACTTGCGTCCAGTTTGACCTTACGTCTGTTATAGATTTTTTTCCGTAACCCAAATTAGTGATTCTAGCTCAGTTAATGTGACATGAAGCCCCTGTTTTACTATCCATTGAGTAAGTTTATTTGACGGATAAAAAATATGTGATGCCGTCTTTGTTTGTTTTGTTCGAATAGACGGAGACGGCATCACATTTATCCGTCAAATAAAATTCGTCAATACCCAGTGAAACAGCCCCTAAGTTTAAATAAACCTCACTTTTAGGATCATACTTTGTTGTAATTATGTATATCACAAACAAAAAATAAGGGCATCCTAAGGCTGTTTACAAAAAAACTGCATTATACCGTCTAGATAGAAACTTTAATTATGTAGGTAGGTATAACGTCAAAAAAATGTGTTGTCCGAAACTTTGAAAAAAAGGAACAAAAACAGCAATTTATTAAATATTGCGATGTAAAAAGTAAATTTTCGATTAATTATCTAACATGTAAAATATTGATATAAAAATTGTTGTATGCGTACTAATGTTAATAAGACATTTGAATTCTTCATTCGCTATACACAGCTCATGAATGTCAAGATTAGTATCTCAATTTATCTTGTACGCATCTTGCAGGTCTTGCAAAACCTTGCAGATGAGTAGAATGCTTAAAATAAGTTAAGTTGATTAATTAATCAAAATATTTTTAAGATAATCCTTTAATTTTGTGCATAATTAATTAAATTTTGTAAATAGAAGTTATCGAAATAGAATAAAAAAAACTCTACATGTGTCAGGATATCAGCAAACATTTTTTATCCGTTGTCAATAATACTTCTCAAGTTTTTCCGGCATTGTGATATACGGAGTGAATAAAATCTATCGGTCCCGTAGGGCAAATTGCTTAAAGCTTTTAGTGAACAGGGGGACAATTCATTTATTTTTAAATATAATTAAAAGTGCATTCCAAGATTTTCTAAAATTAATTAAAATCTTGTCTCATGTTTACGTGTTCTTCTTATTGTCGATAAAATAACATTGATAATACACGTCACGATTTTTTTTATTTGAGAGACCAAATGATTATTGTGAAAGTTTAATCCTGAACAATAATCCTATCAATGTATAATAAAATAGCGAGTGTTTAATTTATTAAATTTTTACCTCGTTTGGTTCCCAGATGAGACCACCGAATTTTATAATATCTTTGATTACAGTTTTGCTTACGGAATTGATTCAAAAATTTGCATTTGAGTAGTTTAAAGAAAGCTTTACACCTATTCTTTTTATTTTAGAAGAGTGCAAAGTTGTCACGGGTAGCAAACAAAGCTACCGGCAACAGCTAGTTCTGTATAACCCAAAACACCTCGTAATTAGTATCCTAAAGCGAGCATAGGAATACCTACTTCGGAATTTAAATTTATCAATCTTGAAGTTTCGATAACTTGATGTCATCTTTATTTTAATTTTATGGACCTCAAAACAACAAACAAACAACAACAAACTTAACTAGTGAAGTAAAAAATCTAGAACTGACATTTAATTTATTTATTTATTTTATGGGGCGAGCGATAACAGCGACACATGTAGCTGC
The DNA here is from genome assembly GCF_025370935.1 of Choristoneura fumiferana. Taxonomy (NCBI): domain Eukaryota; kingdom Metazoa; phylum Arthropoda; class Insecta; order Lepidoptera; family Tortricidae; genus Choristoneura; species Choristoneura fumiferana. The sequence goes on along the minus strand of NC_133483.1, from coordinate 9,095,922 downwards.
ATTTAAACGTTGGTACTAATAACAGCATGACCTATGTCCCAGTTTTGTGTTTCTTAATACTATGACACTGGCCGGTGATAATTTGTCGCTGGCCAACGCTAACTGGAGCTTGCATCAGATGAGGTTATATTTCAAAAGGATTACTTCCACTTCGGAACCGCTGTTTTTTTTTAGAATCTTGCTAGTGTTACCTAATTGGTTACCATTGTTGTAATAAGCTCTCAATTCAGGAGGCACATAAGCAATTTTCTTGAGGTATCTACGAGTACAAGAATGACGTACCTAGCTTACAACAAAGAAGTTATTTTTTTATTTATTTTGAAAATAACAGAAATAGTGTCTATTTTCTTTATTAATTTATTTTGGAGACACGATAATCAAGGTTTCAACTTAAATGGTAACCTGTTTTTGATTTTCATCTAATCAAAAAATCGATGAATTTTGTTATAAATTTATTTAAGTATTTGAAAAGTAATGCTGACGTTACTTTTCGTATGTATACGCGTAAGATTTAGATTGCAATATTAATTGACAACACAGCAGTCGTATTATTACAAGAAATTAAATTGTGTTTCATCACATTTTTATTATTTTATTTAATTTGCTTGAGCCATTGTCTAATTCATAAAAATGTTCCTAATAATACTTGATTTACTTACTTATGCCTTTTACTTTTTTCTTAAAAATAGAGAGAAAGAAAGAGAGAAACGTTTATTTATACATATTCGATACACAGAAAAATACCTACATAAGGAAAATCTCGAAAATTCCCGGTTCGCTTTGGCTTGAACCAATTATTAAAATATTAAAAATTTGACCATAACCAACGAATGACATTCTAAATAATAAATCAGTAACGAAAAGTCAGTTGGTTATAAAAAAAAAGAGTACGTGATACAACATTTTTTTGCAAAAAACAAAGCAATAAAGGCTCTGTCGCGTACGCGTACTTAACCTTCCTTGAAACGTGTCACTCATTACCGGGTATTCCCTACATTTTTTTAACTGCATCGTGAGTAATTTCGCATCTTTATCATTGAAATCTATTCGTCATTAACTATAATTAATTATAATATATCTTAATTTCCCATAACTAAATTGTAGTGATTGTGTAAAATAAATGTATTTTACGTACCTATAGGTAAATTTTAGTGGATACACATATTTTTGAATATTTTGGTGCTGCTGAAAGGATTTTACCTGTTATATATGTATTTTACTTTGTTTGTTTAGTATACTAATTTTAAGTTTATCTCCAATTTAATTACCTTCATCATCATAATAATCATCATTAATCATCCGTTTCACTATCGTATCCGTTGAACTAAAAAAAAATCCTTGCTCTTTAGTTCATTGATATGGACCTCCGCAAAGTAACGCCTGATTCAATAAATTATTTATCTATCATTGTAATACAAAGTAGACTAGTGTGTAAATGTTTAGATAGTTTAATGGGGGAATTTCAATATTTAAGACACCAATTGACGTTGTGTTGTTTACATTTAGTTAAATACCTATCCAAACCAAGTATAGTACCCACATGGGCTTATTGCAATTATTCGGCGTAGCCAGCCATATCAGAGCCCATAATAGGCGTCACTTATAAAATAGTTTTTTTTAGGGTCGCAGTCATCGAAACCGATGAGGAGGACTATATAATATTGCAATTTTAAACCATAATTGCACTAATGTCAGCGCAGGATCTCGATTTCACCCATAGAATGTCTACTTTTGGATATAGGCTCCCCCATAGACCTCCAGTTGCTTCGGTTGGCAGCGGCCTGCATCTACCGCGAACCTGCGGTTTTAACCAGACCATCCGTCCATCTCGTTGGATCGATCCGCGGTCTCCATTTGAGAACTCTTCGGCTTCAACGTCCATCTGTTCTCCGTGCTATAGCCCTGCCCATTGCCACTTTAACGAGCTAATTCGCATGACTATGTCAGTGACCCTCGTTCTTCTACGTATCTCCCCATTTCTGATTCCGTAGAGTAATTCTAAACATAACCCTTTCCATAGCTAGCTGAGCAACTCTGAGCCTATTTATAAGACCTAAAGTGAAGCACCACGTCTTGGATACATATATGCCATCACTGACAACACACACTGGTTAAAAATGTAGTCTTAAGGCACTGAAAAATATTGGACGAAAATACCTGAAGGATCTAAATATAATATGGGCAAAATATATTTTGAGAGGCCCTCTATGATGGCTCACCAGCAATAAGATTATAGGATGTTGGATTTCTAATAGACCAAAAAAAAATCAGACCGGTACTTTGCTAAGTGGATACTGTAATAACTAGTAACATATGGCAACATTCCATTTCACAATACATAAATTGGCAAATAATGCAATTAAAGGTTCAGCATTATCTAATCGTCAACCAAAAGGTCAAACGAGACAACCGCCAGCCATATTGAAATACTTGTAGCACTGGACACACCCTAACATTGCTCTTCGTAACCTGTAGGTCGCAACATCACGTGCATTTGCATTAAATATCTCTTACAGCATCTTGACATCCTGTATGTAATTGTTTTTCTCAATTTATAACCACTGCTTTGTATAGAAACGTGATTAAATGCTTTATTGTACGTACAACAAAATATAGCGTTTATAAAGTAGTCATTATGCATCATCATCATTATGTTGCACCCGGTTTTAATAACAGTGACTTTGGAAAACAACTGTATAGAGTATTAAGTTTTTTTTTTCTTTTGGGATTTTCACTCACTTAATCATTGCTTGCACTGTTGTGTTTCGGCGTGGAGATTAAGACAGCCGGTGAAATTACTGGCACTTGAGGTATCCCATCTTGGGCCTCTAAAAAATTTAATAATTATCATAAAATACTTTTTTTTATTCGACTGGATAGCAAACGAGCAAGTGGGTCTCCTGATGGTAAGAGATCACCACCGCCCATAAACATCTGCAACACCAGGGGTATTGCAGATGCGTTGCCAACCTAGAGGTCTAAGATGGGATACCTAAAGTGCCAGTAATTTCACCGGCTGTCTTACTCTCCATGCCGAAACACAACAGTGCAAGCACTGCTGCTTCACGGCAGGATTAGCGAGCAAGATGGTCCACAAGGCCCTACCACCTGCAACTATACGAGTACATACTAGACTTAACGCTTCTTCTATAAGACGTCTTGGCCAGATTGCGGGGATTCTGGGGTTTACTACGGGAATGCGACACGCGTCGCACTTGTGTGATAAATTCCAGGATTGGCAGTGCTAGCTCGCGCCGCAACGCTGCAGCACCAGCATAAATTGCACTTATTCTGTTTTGTCAGAATACCCTCGTTATATCTTTACGCACCATACAATTATCAGTTTCTGACTATAAACTTTCAAAATCTTATTGAAAAGCAGGTGAAAGCCAAAAACACAGACATTAGAAATATTTATGTTCAACTCCACTCATGCTCCTTAAAATGTAAATTCGATGTTGCTAATGGTAATGGCATACAAATAAATAAATATCGCAACACCAAAATGCTCACAGCTCGAATACACGCACGCGCATCCGCATATCCGGACATATTTCGCCACTCTTCCACTAACCTCGGTATCCATAAACTTATATCTATAATCGGTGACTAGCATTCCAACCTTCACATACATAATCATACAAATAATCCACGTTTTGCCGAAAGAACGAAGGTCAACTTTCATAATTTAAGTCATTGTGAAATGCCCGCGTCAATATTATGTTAGCAGTCAATGTCAATTTAACTATAACTATGTGGGTTAAGGATTCGGTTCTGTGTTTAAGAGGTGAACCAGTGAAATTGTAATTAATTACACATATCAGATTCTGTTGCATGCATTGACGGACAATGAAGAAAAAAAACGATGAATCGTTTATGTTAACATAACCTGTCTCTTCTCTTCCTAGCCTTTTTCAACAACTTTGGTGTAGGCTTACTTCAGAGAAGTATCTGTACTTATTTGCAAACAACACAAATTTTTAACCCCCGACGCAAAAAGAGGGGTTATAAGTTTGACCGCTATGTGTATATGTGTGTCTGTCTGTGGCACCGTAGCTTTTAAACGGGTCAACCGTTTTGAATGATTTTTTTTATTTGAAAGAAGGTTTTCTAGCGATAGTTTTTAAGATATCGAGCTTTGAAGTGACAATTTCGGAGGTTTTCCAACTTTTTGTTGGTTAGGTTATATGCAATCAGTTCTTCATGTAGGTGTGTGTTTAGGTAATCATTCATTCAACTCTCGTGGCACTACCTACACACCTGTTATATACAAAGCCTAAATTTCCGTGAGACAACATGCAACAGCTGTGGCGGGATATTGCCGCAATAAAGTCCTGGTTTATTATTGAACAAAATGTTAGCAACCCATGATATCAAATTGGTACCTGGAAAGAAACAATTAATTTCCGGGTCGATAATGAGTGGTATTAAATTGTTTTTGTTTCTTGAAACTTAATGTTTAATGAGTGGCTTAAGTGTAGATTAAAATGATAATACAAAATTATGATGAGAATAAACCAATCGAAACATGTAAATCATGACGTCACTAAGGAATGTTTTCTCGGAAGGTTTCATAGTGACTTCACATCTACATGTAGAAGGAAAATTATTATGATACCGCTGGGCTGTAGTTCTCATGCGGGCCCAGTGCGAATTGGGAACATCTGATACACCATCAAATTTAAAGTTTCCACCCGATATTTTCCATCACCGTAAAGCTCATGGTAAATTTCAAAACGGATTCTCGAACCCACGACCCTTTGCTTGAGACGTCATAGGTCAAACCATTAGGCTATTACGACTTTTGATTTAAGAATAAGAATAAGAAAGGTAATTTTGTATGTAATGTTATTTAAATAATTTCTTATCCAGTTAATTATTTTAAATAAAATTATTTCAAAATGATTTATTCGAAGATCATGTCAATCACAAATAACGTCAATGCCAACTCTTTTATTTAAATAAATTATCTAGATGAAGATAACAAACTTCTTTCGTTATTGAAGTAAGCTTAAAAAAATAAATTTATATAAAATGCTATAATTAATATAATATGCTAGTAAAATCGTAATGTTAAATATCTTCTTCTTCTTCTTCTTAGCCATTTTCTACCATTTTGGTGTAGGCCTCCTTCAGCTTTCTCCACTTCTCTGTTCTGTGCTACCTGCATCCAGTTTGACCCGGCTATATTCTCTTGATTTCATCCTTCCATCTCATCTGCGGATGTCCTCTCGGGCGTGTCGCGCCCCGGGTCTCCACTCCAAGGTCTTCCTGCACCACGAGTCTTGCTTTCCAGCGACGTGACCCGCCCATTGCCACTTCAGGGTAGCTATTCGATGAACAGCGTCTGCGACACCACTTTGCTCCCTAAGTCACTTGTTTGTTTTTCGGTCCCTCAGCGTTATTCCCACCAGCTTCCTCTCCACTGCTCTTTGGGCTACCTGTACATATGGAGCAGAAACTTGGCTGTTAATTTTTTTTCAAGATTTTATTTTATCACTTGTCGGCGTGTAACATTTTTGTTATAGATTATTATTTTCATTGTGCCCGACAACTTTTAAGTCTACATGGCAGTGACTGTACTACTGACATTCGTCTTGTATGTAAAAGCCTTACTGATTTATCTAGATAAGAATAAAGCTTAGTTACACTACAAAAATTAATAAAGACGCAATTAAGTGGTTTACATAGGAATCGTATGAAATTATTATTTAGATGCGTGTTAGAAAACATAAAATTTCATATCAAACCATCGCTTGCGTAATAGTGCTTCGAATTACACTCACAATGGTTTTAGCCGCAAAAAACCGTGAAAAGAAATATTACGAATGTTTTACAATAAACTCTCTCTAACACTCGATACAGTTTGGAGGTAGAATTATCTTATAATAAGTGGATGGCTAGCGCCATCTATGTGGTGGTTCGGTAATTTAATATGGTTACATGAGAAACAAACTTTGATGATAAATCTAAAGATACTAACCATTGCTTACATTGCAAACAATTTGCATTGTTGTTGTATTGTTTAATTAAATACTAAAAACTAAAGCTAATTTAACACTTCTTTGACATTTGATAAACTGGAAATAGCACGAACTAATTTAGAGTGCCTATTCACGTACGTATCTTAACAATTACACTGTATCACATGTCATAAATACCGGAGCTGTCAGGTGTTCATAAAAATCTGAAGACGACTGTATTTTCAATTGCGTAAGTGCGTGTTGTGATATAAAATATTTGACGATCTAACTGCGATGCTAACGATGACGACTATACAGAGAAAAACGTTAATTTAATTTGAGTTTATAACTTTATAATACTAGTTTACGTTATTTACGCCTCTTTTAACCGTTGCTTGGAGCAAAACGAGTCAAATTATTCAAGTTTAATACTAAACCAATAAAATTCTAAATAACCCACTAACTAAATCTTGCATATCCTCCATATCTGGTGTCCTTGATTAATTTTCGAAACGGCAATTACAGCTGTTTCACGAGGCTATGAGAAGGTCTGAAGACGTGTTGTCGAATCACAATCTCTTGTGGAACCTGTAACCTTCCAATGTCGGGCACGATTTTACCTTACTGCGTTTAAGCACGGAAATAATATTTTTCTAGGTATTAATCGTTTTTTTTTTAAATTAAGACTAGGAGGTTAGCATATACTTTTTTAATAATTTTAGAAGCCTAGTGGCTATCTAAGTACGAATAAAAAGTGTAGCAAGTGTCGCACTAGACAGTTTCTAAAATAACGCGCAGTTGGAAACTAAACGCAAACGTCAAACCGGTCAAGCGACCCACTGCTCCGATTGCAGTAATGTCAACTTTTTGCAGCGGTAATAGAACCCGATTTCGCTTGACGCAACACCTTCCGTTGTGTCCTTGTAGAATTGTGGTGTGAGGCATCTCATGATTGGTCAAACTATGGCGGGCAATTCAATTGTGGCCGAGATCGCGACGCGAGCGCACTTTCGCGGGAAGCTCAAGTTTTCACTTTCATTTGGAGAAATGAGATGTGTACGTGAATAAATGGGCTCTTAATATTAGTTTTGTTTAAAAATGCTGTGTAACATCGTTCAAAAACATCGGTACGTTTTTATAAAACAGCCTGACTTAAATATTAAACCTAATTTAAGAAGTTTTCTAAATATGTTTGCTTCAAATTTATAACTTCACTTTCTTTCTTTTCAGGTGACAGCTTGCTAGCGGCAAATTGTTGCCGGCAAACCGCGCAAAGACTCAGCCGTTACTCCGTAAAGCAACTAACGTACTCATTTACGTTTACGTTAGTGCTCACCCGTTATCCTGTAACGTTTCTAACGTATACGTAAACGTTAGTGCAGTGTTAGTGACCATTGACTGATTCCTAGTGTAGTGTATCCGTGATCTAGCGAAAATGTCGGGCTTTGTGAAAATCGCTATTGACGACTACTATTCCGACAGCAATTGGACAACCATCATCGAAAAGTACTGGATGATGGCAGAAAAAGTATCAGGTATTCATTTATCTTTTTTACCACCTACCTCATTCATTCATTATAATATGTAGGTACCTAAACTGCTATCATCGCTGTCAATTTTTTTTTTAAATAGTTTGGACTGATATTAAATGGGGACTGTTTTAGTCGAAACCTTTTTAATTCGTACCTATACTTATTTTTTCACTTTAAAACAATGAAAATATTTTTAGTCTGTCCCGGTTTTCATTTCTGTAATTTGGCGTAAATTTCTAGATTGTCATTGTCAGAAGTTATAAATATCCAATGCCATGGAAAAGTATCAGCATTTTTCTAGTCTTAACATACATAAATATAAATAAATTCATTATAAAAATTAAAACAGGGAATAACGAAAACGAGTTAGTTATTCCGAAGCAATTACACATTGTAAAATAACTTCAATTAAAAATACTTCCCAAAATTAAATTCATAGTTGAACCACGTTACATCCGAACGAGGGCAAAATAATTAAAAGACGTATTAAAAAAGTACGTTTCAAAATCAAATGAAAGTACAGCAAAAAGTGGACGAATACGTTTTTAGCAAAAGTGTGAATGTGACTCAAACAGACCGTAACCAGCAACCGTAGTAGGCTTGATATAAGACGGACTAGATACTAATTCTACGATCGATATAACAAAAAGCTTACCTAAATACATCCTAGTTCAAGGTACTGACTTCCTCTTCTAGTGGATCAAAGTAACGCGAGACCAATACGATTCTTTATCCACCACATTAAACAAGTCATTGAAATTCCATGATAAAGTATTTTTCTTCACTGTGTTCTATTCACTTGCATAAATTTACAGTTAAAGTTCAGGAACTGCTTCTGCTTAATTTTTTTTTAAATGTCAAACTATTTCACGTGACGACTTTTGCAAATAAGCGTTTGTAGAACAAATGTTTTATTTTCCTCAAAACGATGTTTTGCCGCCTCGGCTTTACTCTAATTATAAAAGAAAATATAAATATGTTGTATGTATGTCAGTAATACAAAAATAACATTAAACTGTCATCCTAACTGTCATCACTTCATGATTTAAAAAAAATACTCTTGTCTAAAAAAGGTAGTATATGTTGAGTCTAGCCCCGATTTGAATGGAACTAACGCCAGATTGATTAATGATTATACTGGGACTCAATTTGGGCTAGTTTTTTTTTTCATCATCTGGTCAAAATGTCTAGTAATTTCTATTTTCTGTAATAAGTATGCCGTTTTATGTGCATAGGGGTTTATGTGCAAGTATATCTTTAAAATAGACTCGTAAACTGTAAGGCTCATATCTATCACGAATGCGACGCAACTAAGTAAATTTCATTTCAATTTGGTAACTAATTGACCGTCCAAGTAAGTACTGTAATTTTATTATTGTAAGTTTTACTTACCTAGATGTTTTATTGATAATTAGTAAAGATTTTGCCTAAGAACTCGTCCCAAAAATACATTTAACTTAAGTTATAGGCTAATCAGTCATCAATTTCACTAGTTCAAAAAAGAAGAGCGTGTCGGACACGCCCAAAATAGGGTTCCGTAGCTATTACAAAAAAATGAAGTAATATTTTTCTAAGGATTTCGTATTTTCTACGGAATATTCCAAGTTTAGGTATATTTTATACCTAAAGCTGCTATTTACTCTTAAACTACTAATATATTTTAACTAATTATCAAGAAAACTTAACCGTTATAGATTTTCTTGTAAGTTTGATATATTTACTACCATCCTGAATTTTTTCAAATGTTTCCTCCCACCGGTTTAGATTTTAGAGAGGGGGGGGGGACGCTCGATTTTAATGAAAATTTGCACTTTAAAGTTGAATATTTTGCAAATAAATCATTGAATCGAAAAATCGTTTTTGCAACCCCATAATGGTTTAAAAAACCTATCCCACAATACCCTACACTTCAAGGTTGGATGATAAAAAAAAAACATCCCACTTTAGTCTACGAGGTACTCTAAATTTTTTTTTTATTTTGTCGGCATAGTTTACATATCTATATATTGGTGCAAAATTACAGCTTTCTAGCATTGATAGTCCCTGAGCACAGCCGCGGACGGACAGACAGACATGGCGAAACTATAAGGGTTCCGTTTTTGCCATTTTTGCTACGGAACCCTAAAAATTGCACAAACAATGAGATGAAATGTAGAATCAAAATTTTCATTGGCTACCATTATTATGTTTTATTAGCGCCACTTGATGAGTTTAATCACAGTCATTTAGCGGTGACTAAGCATGTTAAGTACATTCAATGAAATGTCCTACCCCTAGATTGGCTGTTGTAAGCGCCGTAAAACAAACGATGAACGAACATAGGCCATTCATTTACACGCGGTCGGCTTTAATTGAGCTTTGTTTTGTTTTGTTTACGTACTCTAAACCTATATTGAATCCACAAAATTAATGACAATGCATCAGGCAGAATCCTTAGTAGCTGCAGAAAGACTTACGCGCAAATTCGATCATTATTATTATTATTGAAATAATACACTTGCAGCTCTTATAGCTGATTCGTGTACATCACTGCACTTGTGTTTTTAGTCTTACTTTTTCGAGTGATTGTTTTGTGAGTGATTGTTTATTCTTTTTATAAGTAGTCTAATAAAAAGCACAAAAATGATAATTTTTGGAACGTTTACTTTTCAAAAATTGTCACGTACAATAACCTTCAGTCTAATCGTAGGTCCGCGTACTGCAAGAATTCGCCAGCTTTAACATAGAAAGCCTAGAGGTCGTGTCGACACCTGACATTGACAGACTAATTGCGTGTACGCAGCCAATCTCCGCGAAGGCCTGAGGTCTATTAAGTTGGGAGTTAAGGTCAGCAAACAATTTGAGACGTCGAGATGCGAGCGTAGGTAAACTCGAGGACCTTTGATGACCAATTGAGTAAGATAGTGTGGTGTGTAGACGATTCTAGTGAGATTTAATAAACTAGTCTATGTCCAAATGTCGAACATAGTTTAAAAAAACACGCTTTTATAGCATCATCATCAGCCGGAAGACGTCCACTGCTGGACAAAGGCCTCCCCCTTAGAACGCCACAATGAACGACAACTCGCCACTTGCATCCACCGGTTTCCCGCTACTCTCACGGTGTCGTCAGTCCACCTGGTGGGAGGCCTGCCAACACTTCGTCTTCCGGTTCGTGGTCGCCACTCAAGGACTTTTCTCCCCCAACGGTTTTCTGTTCTTCGAGCGATGTGGCCTGCCCATTGCCACTTCAATTTGCATATTTTTCCAGCTATGTCAGTGACTTTAGTTCTTCGACGAATTTCTGTATTCCGGATTCTATCGCGCAAAGAAACTCCAAGCATAGCTCTCTCCATAGCTCGTTGCGTGACTCTGAGCCTCTCTAAGAGGCCAACAGTCAACAAGGGCAAGTCAAGGGCTTTTATAGCATATCGCATTAAAAATATTTTTTAATATAGGCAGGAAATAAGAATGAACATGAATAAAAAAAGTGCTCGATATAGAAAAAAATATATATGAAGAGACCCACTTAAGGTAATACTGGTTTGATAAGTACTTTGTATCATTACCTAGTATTATTAGTTATTAGAACTTGTAATTTACAAAAGTCTTTAGTCATTCATGGTTAATTACACAAAATAATTATGTTTGTTACGAGATGAAAACCGTGATTACCTTAAATGAGTTCTCGATTTTGTGACGCAATGGCATACATCATACATAATCACGAGTAGACTCAACCGCAAAAACGAGGGGTAGGGGGAGGATTTTCTCTTGATCATGATGCATGCAACTGTATCAAAATATCAGGAACTTGTTAAAAGCAATTAAAAACTTTACAAAGCAATATCGAAGAGGTTAGTAGACGTCACAGGAGACCGAAGAGCTGGCAGCTTCCTCGGACAAAGGATAAGATTAGGATTAGGATTAGGAGGATTAGGATTTTTAAGGGATAAGTTCGCCTTTGTACGTCTTATTATCCTGTGGTCTATTATTTTCATGTGTTTTTATATACAATAAAGAGTTTTATAATACAATACAATACAATTAGCCTAGCAATTCAAAGAGGGGACACAGCTAGCATCTTCGGAACCTTGCGTAAGGGGTCTGGTTTAAATCATTTGTTTTATAGTCAAAATACCACGCACAGGACTTATCACGCTAACACACACGAGTAATATTTACCTCGACGTTTCGGCAACATTACAGTGGCCGTGGTCACGGGTAGACTCAACTGTCTACCACGAGGTAAATATTACTCGTGTGTGTTAGCGTTATAAGTCCTGTGCGTGGTATTTTGACTATGAGTGAAAATCACGAAAGTTTAAGACATTATTATCATTTGTTTTAGTTTTCATTAGAATTATTATCTGTCTTTTTTTAAGTAGGTATTTTATATTTAGATTAGTTTTGTTTTAATTTATATGTATTCTTTTCTTTTCAATGTAAGTACAAATAAATAAATAATTGACATTACGAGTATCGTTTACATCTCGTAACAATATATATATTTTTTTATTTATTTATAAAAAAAAAATAGTTCACAATAAGATCACAAAAATTACAAGTATATAAATGATCAATGAGCTCCATTCAAGACTGTTACCACTTCTTACGAATACGTTTACAAGTCCACGCTGAATTTTTACGCTGGCGTTACGTAAAAGTGGTTGATGAGTTACGTCCGTGACTTTCACATCTCTATGCTAAGGTTAGTGTGCTAAATAACTGTTTCGCACATTAGATGCAGAATTACCTTAACGCTTTCAGCACAAAATTATGTGTTAGCATAACAGCGTAGAATAAACGAAGACTAATAATATTTACCCCTAATGAGGTACTAGGTTACCAATACATAATTATAATACAAATTTCGTGGCATGATACTTTGATGCATTGTTGACGTATTACCAGACCGCGATAAGTAATATATACCGGGTGTGCCCTGTAACAGGAGCAAAAAATTAAAACACAGGTTCTGCTACTCACATGGAGCTACTTTAGTTCTGGTACTTTAAAAAAAAAAATTTCATCATTATGATTATTCTAAACAAATTAAATGGTATTTTCAATGTACGGCATGGATTCCTAGCCTAAATGACATCGCCTGTTACGTAACAAAATGACGGATTTCGCAATACATTGCTTGTCCAATTAAATTTTAAACTATAATAAAAATCATTATACAAGTTATTTTCAAAAGTTGTAGAACTAAATTAAGCTCAAGATGAAAAGTAGAAGCTGTGGTTTAATTTTTTGCTCCTGTTACAGGGCCCACCTTGTATAGGTAGGTTAGGTATATAGATTACAAGCTTTTTTATCGACTGTACATTTTGATGACTACTAGTTTTGTCATCCAAACTGAAGAGTACTCTTCTGGAGGACGATCCTGGTAGGACCACCAGAACTCTACTTTTTTTTTTGTCTTAGCCCATTTAAGTGCCCCACTGCAGGACAAAGTCTTCACAGAACTTTACTACCACATTATTTAATTATAACCAAACTTACACATCATCATCATCATCATCATGTCAGCCGAAAGACGTCCACTGCTGGACATAAGGCTCTCCACTCAGACTGGTCTTGTGCTTTTCGTATCCACCGCGATCCCGCGATCTTAACCAAGTCGTCGCTACATCTTGTTGGAGGCCTATCGACAGCTCGTCTTCCGGTCCGCGGACGCCATTCGAGAACCTTTTGACCACGAACTTACATGAGTGTGCCAAATTTTAGCTCAATCGGATTCCAGAAAATAGTCGAAACATGGTTTGTTTTGGAAATCACAACACACTGTATTTAGTAATAAAGCCACTCAGTGGGAAGAGTCGAAATCAGGCGTAAGGTAAAAAGTACGTGTATGTAGACGCTTACTTTATTTTTTAATTTAATTCATGGGATATTTAATAAACGTGGTGCACATGCATCGCAACAAATCATATACCGTAAAATCGGGGTAATTTGGCCCTTTGGAGGGTTACTTTGGCCCACATGAAAAACACATAAAAATGTAAAATAAAACGTAAAACAAAAAAAATAAAATGTGATCAATCAATTAACACCAAACACATGGCAAAGAGCCATATTCTGAAAGAAATAATAAAACCAGGGCCGAGTTAATCCTAAGGGCCAAAGCTACCCTTCAGGGCCAAAGTACCCAGTCCTTACGGTAAGGTGTGTTGTATGATCGCGTATCTTTTTGAGTCCAAACTAACTATTTAATTATACGAAAATGAAAAATGAAAATGAAAAAGTTTATTGTTTATCATAAGGTGGTTGACAATGAATGAAGCTTGGGGCCCTCTAGCAAGTGTGAAAGACACTTGTAGCAGAAAGTCCCGCTCTTCTATTGCATGATATGCATTGAATAACTTACTATTCAATTACAACTTAAAAATATAAAAATTATAATCTAAGTATACTATTATTAGTGATTGGGCATGCAAGTATGTGTGTGTGTGTGTGTGTGTGTGTGTGTGTGTGAACATGAATACACTTTTAACAAAAAATACATTTTTAACACTTAACTTAGGCTTTAAAATACTTCTCTTTTTTTCTCACAATTTATAAGTGCTTCCGTTTCTTTATAATTTAAGGCCTTTATCCAGGTAATCAGGATTTTTTTACACTGATGCAGTTGTAAAGAATAAATATTAATCACCTTATTTATAGCATTATTCATGCGTGCAGATCGAGTAGGGAATTGCCTTTTGGCAAATAAAGATTTACTGGATGGTACAGGAGCAACTGCATACTTATTTCTTTCTACGTGATAACAGTGATGGAACAAATGGTAATGTTTTATGTAACATGTCCCTGGTTTCGGCAGCATGTTTAAGTTAGTTAGAATCTTAATGTAGTTATATTAAATGAAACTGTAATATATTATACTGAAATACTAAATTGAAGATAGAAATATAGAATATGTGACTTAAATAACAATGTGTTACTATGACGTCGAAATTAGAAAAAAGAAAAGTAAAATATTGTCTTTGACACATACTAATTATAATATTCTCATTATTAACAAATATTTGAATCATCTAGGTACCTACGTATCTTTATTACATACTCGTACCTAACCTACTTGTGTTGTTATTATTCCCACAAAGTGCTCTGCTTCATTTTTTATATTGCGAACTGATAAGAAGTTGAATATGCTTTTGTCGTCTGTTTTTCCGGATAAATACAATTTAGGGATATTCAAGCCTAGAACTAGGTCTTCATGCAGCCTCAACTACACTGACCATTAGGTGAAATAGGGTAAAATGACCAGTGGGTCAGTTCCGATGTAAAACAAAAAGAATCTCATAATTTTATTCGCTTTATCCTTAAATAAAAAATAAATAAAAATATCTTTATTGCCACATCTGAACTTATTCACATTGTTAGAAAATTTCAAAACTACATAAAATATAAAATAAAACCACATAAAAATACAAAGTAAAACAAAAAAAATACAAATTAAAACAAAGCAATAACTGACTTATGGGTGCGTCTCAGCTTTTGCTAGATTGGTGGTATATACCCAGCGCTGATTTTCAGACTGGCCCCTTTTAAAACTTAAACTTAAATACGTAGGTCGGCCATGTTTATAAATGATATTTCAAAACTGTGCGTCGCCTTTGTGATTCATAGGGCTCTTTGCATCATTTCCTTTTTATCATCACATATTTTCTAATCCTAACTCTTCTTTACAGATCCCCGCGTCCAAGGATGGTTCCTATTCGACACGCCCCTCCCTACTCTTGCCATGGTCATAGCCTACCTAGCCTTCGTAATGGTCATCGGGCCCTTGTGGATGGAGAACAAGAAACCTTTCCAGATAAAGAACACGCTAGTGGCGTATAACGCCTTCCAGGTGTTGCTGTCGTCTTATATGTTCTACGAGGTGAGTTTCTCCTACTATAACTTGACAAAATTGTGCGTGACACTAGACAGAACCCTGTTGCAGTCTGTACTGATGCACTTATAAAAAAATCTTTGCAAAAGCAGCAGAGGCTCCCTGCGACAGGGTTCTACCGAGTATTACATGCGAACTTGTTAAGGTATAACATTTAATAATAACAATAAATAATTAATTAACTCTACATTACAATACCAAATTCATTACTAACCTAACTTAAAATAAAACAAACGATCCCCATACCTATAAGGCAAACACGTCGTCAAGTGATACCACTGGCATCGACCCCAAAACGCAGGCCATATTACCCCAAGGTGGTTTACTACTGTTTCGACGAATAACGTTTGCCAACCTGTTTCATTTCGCAACTTTTCATTTCCCAACTGTTTAATATTTCTGAAACTGTAAATATTTCAGGATTTTTATAAAACTAACCTAACCTAACCTAAAGGGTTCTACACGATGGCCCTGAAATAAATCCTGAAATATTTACAGTTTTAGAGTTAGCGAAATGAAAAGTTGCGAAATGAAACAGGTTGCCAAACGTTACGTTGCGAAAAGTCAGTACTCGCCCCAAGGTATAACTATAAAACTCGGGGTTAAGGTAGGTACTAAACCAGGTTTAAGTAGTATCAAAATGTATACAACTGTGATCTAACCTGTGGTGTGGTAACCTGGGCAATCGTAAAATTATAGATGCGATAGTTTGAACATGTGTTTGTTACTCTTCTATGCTAAAATGGCTGAGCGGTTTTGGATGAAATTAGCTGGATCTGTGGATGAATACACAGGGTACTTTTCAAACCGATGTTCCTACTAGTGCTAATAGTGCTATGGGAATCTAGTACTGACTGACGGTGTGATATCAACGCTAGCTTTACCTTTACGTAGACAAGAAATATTGACGGATGGTTAAACATTTCTTCGTGATAGACCATTCTTCCACTGAGTGAAACATTTGGTAAGACAGATTGAGATGACAGGGTGCAGCTTAATAAACGGATATCCTTTGAAAGCACTGTGGTGAAATATAGGTTTAAATCGAAAAATATGTCAACACATTTATTTTGCTGTTTGACGCAAAAACATAAGAAATTTAGATAGTTTAATTTACTCCTATAAAACTAGTTTATCTGAGACTATGATATGATTTAGAATATAAACTGGCCTAGTTTAAGTCTAATCAATAGGTGATGATTATGTTTTTTTATTTATTTATTTCATTATTTTTTACTAAAGTTGCGTCTTGGAATTATTGGTTTATGGTGCCATCTACCTTAGTTTTCAGTTTTAGCCCTTCGGCAAGACCTTGGTATTATATCGTCAACATACGTCACCGTAAACGACAATTGACGGTGTCAAGGTGTGTGCTCTAACTAAACAATCTAAGGAACCATGCAGCCGTGGCGAGTATCTCTTGAGCTAGATTTTAGTACTAGTACTAGACGATGATTAGTATTAGTACGTATAAATTTACCAACATTTCAACTATAACTTAGAAAAAAATCGGGTGACACAGAAACTAAACAATATATAATAAATAAAATAAATAAATAAATATCACGGAACAATTCACACCAATTGACCTAGTCCCAAAGTAAGCTTAGCAAAGCTTGTGTTATGGGTACTAAGCAACGGATAAACATAATTATATAGATATATACATACTTAAATACATATTAAACACCCAAGACCCGAGAACAAACATTCGTATTTTTCATACAAAAATTTGCCCCGACACGGGAATCGAACCCGGGATCTCAAGCTTCGTAGTCAGGTAGTCTAACCACTAGGCCATCTGGTCGTCAAAGGTTAGGGTCTTCCCAAATCTCTTCGAGGGTCGTATAAAATCAGCAGTAAGTAACAAGAACCACGTTACTTAGATCATAATAATGGTAGGCGGTCGTTTCTACAGATAAGTAGACAATAAATTTGCCTCCTCTATCAAAAAGTATAATACATACAATACAAAATATATATTCTTTATTGTTCTTAAATGTGGCGTTCACCAGAAATCAATACAACTTGCAAAAATTAAAAAGCAGTATACCTACCTAGTACAGTCACCAGCATTAATATCTTCCACAGCATAGCGTGCAAAAATATCTGACACGTCCTTCCGGCCCTAGAAATAGAGTCGTTTCAGAAATTTATGCACGCTTGTTGTGTCAGATATTGGTGCTGGTGACTGTACAGTAGTACCTTATCACTTAAAACGACGGAACTAACTACATAGTTTCTCATTAAGAATTCACTGTTTTCGTTCAAACGATTCCAGTAACAATAGGATTTTACCAAGTTCAATTGGGAAGGTCAGATGCCCGATACAACCGGAAGCGGCGAAAGTGGTCGCCGGTAAACTGGTTTGCTGTCAATATGATCTCACTCATTGACGAGAACTTCTAACAAAGTATCTACCTTCCGCTTTTTAGGTTAAAGCTATATGTATAGCCCAACTTGTGTAGTATGTTCTTTAACACATGGTGTTTATTGTAGTCTACTTATTACCTAGTGAAATAAGGTACAACGTAAATTCGGAATGCTAAAATTAGGGCTAATGAAAAGTTAGGAAAATCAAAAATTTGGCTTTTTGATTTCAGGGCTAGTGAAATTATTTACCACGTAAATTCGGAATGCTAAAATTAGAGCTAATGAATATTTAGGAAAATAAAAAAATCGGCTTTTTGATTTTAGGGCTAGTGAAATTAAATATAACGTAAATTCGGCATGTTAAAATTAGGGCTAATGAATAGTTAGGAAAATTAAAAATTCGGCATTTTCATTTTAGGCCTAATGAAATTAAGTGAAAATAGGATTAAAAGTTTTCGGGCTTCCATAGGAGAACCCAGCCTATATAGAAGGATATTCTAAAGAAAGATATTCTACTATAGAAGGTCACGGCAATGTACCTACCAAAAATATTAATCTCATAGAAACTGGTAATGGACTGAATTGTAAAGCTGTTGACTTCCTTTTTTGCAGTCCGATATATCACAGATGCACATAAGTCGCATTGCACCCAATTCACCTAAAAGCAATAGGCCTAACTTCATTTTAATGATGATGTATGAGCAACTCTTCATTTTTAAATGATAGTACAAGCAGTCACGCGCTTCGAGCGCCTTGACCGATTGCGTCGCTAGCACGAGCCGCGTCCGGCGTTGCAAGTTGCAGCCGGTCAAGCATAACGCGAGTTACTACTGTGAACGGAACAATCTCTTGAAGTTTACTTAAACTCATTGGCTCCGAAATTGGTCATAATTACCCTAAAAAGGGGTAATATGTGGTGTTAAGTGTAGTGAGGGTTTTTAACAAGCAAGATGGTATCAGACGTAGGCGAAAGTGAAGCTTTCTACAAATTTTCAGATGTAAATTTCAAAAAGTTAGGAACTACCGACTTAGACAATTTTTTTTAAAAACAAACGAGATTTTCTGTGAATGCTACAGTTGAACGGTTAGAATACGATATCCGCACTGGTTTAACAAAATCTTTATAAAAAAACGGCGACAAAAAACGCCGCCAAAAAAGACAACTAAAAAGTAAAAAATAATTATGCACTACCTAGCTGTTGCCCGCGACTTCATCTGCGGAGAATTCGTTTATGACTATCCCGCGGGGACTATGCAGATTTCCCGCAAAATTAGCCTAAGTTAATTTAGTATAAGTACCTAGTAATATTTTTTTTATCTAAGCGTAGTCGATGTCGGGGGACCGCTAAGGTAAGTACTTTAAAAATTCAACATATGTACTTTAGTTTCCCGTTCCGTGTCGGCTGAACCGATTTTAATAAAACATGTCTAAGAACCATCGCTAGGAAACCTGCTTTCAAATAAAAAACGCATTAAAATCGGTTCACCCGTTTAAGAGCTACGGTGTCACAGACAGACAGACACACACACACAGACACACATAGTGGTCAAACTTATAACACCCCTCTCCTCTCCTCTTTTGCGTCAGGGGTTAAAAATTCTAGCTTTTATTCGTCCACGTTGAGTATAACCGCAGGTTTAAGTCAAGCCATAAGTTCCTCTTGCTTTCACAATCAACGCAACACTTAAACACTTGTAGCAAATCAAAGTCTACGATCAAACACTTCAATCACTTTCTACCGGCCAACCAATTCACGTTTACGTCAGCTGAGGCGCCACTCTCGCTATCACTAGGAGTTTTATACGCATAGATTTACTCGTAGTACCGAATTTTGCTACCAATAATTAATTTCGTTTTACGCGTCTGGTTTGTGAGTTAAGCAGTAGGTTCTGGATAGACGGATTTGAACGAAAGTAGGTAATTCTCTGTATATTTTGATGTTATAATTGCGCCAAGTGTAACATTTCGTATTGTAAAACTCTTTACAATACAAAATGTACATAAAAACACATAAATTAACAGATAATATAAGATGTACAAAGGCGAACTTATCCCTCGGTTATGTTAGTTATGTCTTATAGGTGTTAAAAAAAAGGACTTTGTTGTGACTTTTCTGCTCTTGTTTATCTTTTGACTATGTGGTTCTTATTCCTAACTGTTTCGTTCTGTTCCAGCACTTGATGTCGGGGTGGTGGGGCGACTACAGCCTGGCGTGCCAACCGGTCGACTACAGCGAGAGTGAACAAGCGAGAAGAGTGAGTACTCATACCTCTTTTATTTCTGTGTGATTTTAAAACATTTTCTTTCATACCAACCTATTTCCGGATATTACAAACACAACAAATAAGAACGGTTATTATTTCCTTCAAATACATATATCCTTCTAAAGTACTACTCGCATACATTCAGCTTGATATACTTACCCTTCTATCCTTCCCATCCTGTTATACATAAAATATTGTCTTAGTAGTAAACCGTCGTTATATTACAGCTAACTTCAATAGAACAAACATCCGTTACCATCTCATTTCTCACTCATTAACGTACAAATGTATACCTAAATTATAATTGAACAAAACATCTTTTACGTAACGAAACAGTCACTTTTTCACTAATGTCCGTCAGTCGGACCATATCGTACCGTTAGCGTATCGTCTCGCGTGTTTTTCGGTTGTAAGAGTAAAGTATGTTTCGTAGTTTCATTGATAAATATGGAAGAAAGGCGGTATTAATAATAATAATAATAATTCTTTACTTCCATAAAAAGGTACAAGTATCATAGACCAATATTATGTAGTAACTAGACAAAATCAAATTATACATGTAATCGTCTATGTTATGTAAAGTTATTCATTTTTGTAACGATTGAGATTTCAGTTAGTTATGTTATTTGACTTGGTACGAGTATAATACTCTTACTATTTGAGAGATGAAGACACTATTGCAAAGTTATATTTTCACAATATTCAATAAAATATTATAATATTATTTTGCAGTGTAAGTATATCAAGCTTTTTAGAATAACTTTTTTGTATTGTACACGCGTTGAAGTCTTTTATATCAGAATACAACAATGAAAAATGGAGGTCATTTTTTAAACTTAAATAGTGATGCTAATTCTTTGTTGTGTTTAATAATGAATAATTTTTGCACACATATTTCTTGGCAGTAATGGGTTTCAATTAGTGATGCTATCTCCGGCGCCTTCCCACTGATTATCTACACTAATGTTTACCTCAAAATAATTTGCTACAGGCCGGGGATTGGTTTAAAATGAGTCTGCACCAAAGGAACTCATAGACTAGATTTGTGTTGTATCATAGGCCAATAAAGTCCAATTTTGCAGTATGCAGCTAGTAGAAAGTGCAAAATATGGTTGACTGAGTCTTAAAATTGTCTTAAATTAAAATCTATGCCCGCAAAAGCTACATTTTTAATTGTCTAATTACATCGCGCAAAATTTGTTTTCGTAATGTATACCTTCTTCATATTTTATGGTAGGGTTTTTAATAAGTTTAATGTGATTTGTATGTTATGTATGATAAAGTGTAAAATAATAAATGAGTTGAATACTATCTTAAAATAGACATTAAATATTGAATTTAAACTAATTTTAATTACTTGTAATCTTGTACCTATCTAAAGGACGTAAATGAACCATTTTTTTTTTTTTACTTTAAAGAAAACATTAAACTAAGCATCTTTTACTGATATTTTTTTTAATAAACTTGACCGTTTAGGAACTAGAGCGATCTGGAGTTGCGAGTTCGGACCTTACCCACAGAATAACTAATAGATCTTACCTACTTTTTTTGTTGATAGTAATTTCCGTGACAGGCTCGACGAAGCCCCTGCGCTAAACCGAGTTTTCTAAGTGTCTGGCTCCTTAGTAATCCTATGGCCGAACTCACAACTTCAGATCGCTCTAGTGCCTAAACGATCACGTTTATAAAAAAACTATATATAAAAGATGCTTATTTTAATGTTTTCTTTAAATTTAAAAAAGAAAAAGTAGTAAAAATAATAAAAAAAAGATTTTTTTTTATTTATTTGACTGGATGGCAAACGAGCAAGTAAGTCCAACAATCGGGGCCCTTTTGCTATAACCCGACCAAAATATGTTCATTTAACTGATTTTAAAGTTTTTATTTCTAGTTCTGTGCCCAATAGGTACCTTACAGGTTCCAATTGTTGAGCCTCCGCCATATCAATATACTAAAAACAAGTACTTTGCTCACCCGCGACCTTATGACAGTTATTTCTATGCAACAAATGTGTATTTATGTGACTCCTCCACCTCTACACACAAATCACACAAACTAAAATTTGGAACCATACTAATAAGGAAGCACTTTTATCACATAATGTGTGGGCGCTATTTAGTCGGTTTTTAATATCGGTTTAAAGAAGAATTTAGTTTGTCGTGTATAATTATAATGTAATATACATAGTGAGCGTACCTTACCTAACTAAATTTTATTTATTTTTTATTTTCCTTGTACTAGAATTAACTATACTTATAATAACACTAACACCTATGGATGATGTGTGCCTAAATGTACGATAATATCAGAAATAAATATTTTGAATTTGAATTTATAATACAGAAAAACATAACAGAATTACAATATAGAAACAGTATTTTATGTGTTCGGTGGTTAACTTAAAGTTAAAAGTAGGTAGGCTGACAAAAATAAATAAATAATAAAATCAGGATGAGTCCGACTTTGTACTTAGCACTTTTTGTTGTTGTAACTTTTTGAATTTACTTCCCTTTTTGTACAATAAAGAGTATAAACAAACAATCAATTTACAAACTGGTGCACAGCACATGGCAAACGCGTTATTTTTTTTTTTCGTTGTGGGTAGCCTGGGCACTACTGCTCGTTGCAATGAAGCAATAACGGAGTACACAGATTATTGTTGGATGGATGTGCCTTAGTGCGTGTGTGGTAGGTGATGTAAAATTTGAGTAGTTTTTTAAAAAGTGGCATTGTTTAACATCCTTTATGCTTAAAGGAAGCTTATTATATAAGTTTGCACCTTCATATAGGACCGTTCTTTTTTCCATAATTAGTTCGTGCCGGACGAAGTACCAAGTTATTGCAATTTCTTAATTTTATGCATTGTACGTCTTGTTTCTTTTTAAAAGATATTTGAAGATGAAGGTCTTTTTGTAGTATTTTACGTATTAGTATACAGGTATTTATAGTATTTATAGCTTTGATTTAAATAAATAAATATATCACGGGACAATTCACACCAATTGACCTAGTCCCAAAGTAAGCTTAGCAAAGCTTGTGTTATGGGTACTAAGCAACGGATAAATATAATTATATAGATATAGATACATACTTAAATACATATTAAACACCCAAGACCCGAGAACAAACATTCGTATTTTTCATACAAATATCTGCCCCGACACGGGAATCGAACCCGGGACCTCAAGCTTCGTAGTCAGGTTCTCTAACCACTAGGCCATCTGGTCGTCTAAATATATATTTATATTTAGATTTCGATTTTAGAAATTTGTGAATTGCAAACGGTTTACTGTAACATATTCACTAAAAGTACATAAACCTTTAAATATTACACGTCTGTTGCCACAACACGTAAAAGCACTCATACGCCAAACACTACGTAAATATTGTTAGGCGAGTAGATATCGATGCATTAAAACTGTAGAGGTGAGAGAAGTTATTTTTTTATTTTCCGTGTTATAAATCTTAACCCTTTCCTAATTGGATAATTATATAATGTTGAGACTTATACCTCCTATTGTTATGTTTAACAAATAAATAATATTTCTTAAAAGGATAACTTCGCTTTTATATATCGCATGCTGAGAACGAAAGGGACTCAACTGTTTCAGATTTCCTCGTGTTTGAACATGCATAGCTTTTATTGTAAATAATCTTTTTTCAAAATAAAGTCTGTTTAATTCACTTTTCTTTGTTTCATCACGATTACAGTACTTTGCTTGGTTATTTAAAAACATTTACAAAAAATATTTAAAAAAAATTTTTTTTTTTATTCGACTGGATGGCAAACGAGCATGTGGGTCTCCTGATGGTAAGAGATCACCGCTCATAAACATCTGCAACACCAGGGTTATTATATTAATAAAAAAG
Organism: Choristoneura fumiferana; assembly: GCF_025370935.1. Taxonomy (NCBI): domain Eukaryota; kingdom Metazoa; phylum Arthropoda; class Insecta; order Lepidoptera; family Tortricidae; genus Choristoneura; species Choristoneura fumiferana. The sequence continues at coordinate 9,072,040 of NC_133483.1, read as the reverse complement.
TAATTTTAGTATTAAGAATGATGATGAATAGCCTGTATCATTTCATATTAAGTCTGTTTACAAGTAACAATAACTTCGTAACTGTCGTGACAACTCATAAAGAGTCAGTTTATTTTTCATAATATTTAAGACTCTATAGGAATCTGTTCCAACTCAATCAGTTTTAGGTGACTTTTAAAACAACGGTAACACGTAGTACCATATTGAAGCGGGCGCTGTCGTTCCAAGGGCAGGCGCTAGAGGGTGTGTGTGTGTGTGTGTGTGTGATAAAAAGACCAACGATATCATTCTGTACTCTTCTGATTGCTGTTTTCAATTATCCACATTGTGAAGTATGGCTTTAAAGGTCGTTTATTATAATTAACTCAATTTTTCAAAAAAATTATTTGGGTCACTTTCGTTCTCAACAAGCGCTATACATCTATCTCATTCTCAAACAGATCAACCCGCTACCTAATATAAGTGGTTTTTAAACTTGCTACTCTGTAACCACAAGTGCTAGGCAGCTGGCATCAGAATAACACGTTTGCGTACGTGCGTTTGTTTGTTTTTTTATTAGTACGTGTTCTTATAACCCACCCTCTTCCACATCAACATAATTTAAGGCTTAAATCAATTAACCTAATATCTTCTAATGAAAGTAAAACATTAATTTGATTTTTCATTTTTTAACTATGTACAATCTCACTCACAATCAACACAATCTCCCTTTGCTCCTTCCACCTCTATATATGAGAAATTGGTTGTCTGGAAGAGATCGCTTTTTATCGATAAGACCGCCTGCCTGATTTTTTATTTTATTTTTATTTTTGTTATGTCTGACTGCTTTTGTTGATCAATAATAGTACATTACTGCAGAGGCCGGGAAAGAAAGGCTTGCAGGCCGAGTGGCGAGTATGTATAGACGAGTATGGATAGGTATACGAGGCTGGCTTGTTCTTTCACGCCGATGCTTGTATAGTGCTTTTCTCAAACATACACTAAAATAAATAAAAACTGCTAGAAATCACTGTTTTATTCGTAAGACAACTAAAATTATACCAGACTCAAATTATAACTGCCATCTATATAAGTGTATTTCATTCTAACATGATTTTTTAAAATGTTAAAATAATCCCAATAAAATCAAAATGCTATAAAACTTGTAGATATAACGGACTGCAAAAATAAAAAATCACGTTTCTAAACGAAACTTTTGAAACTTACTAGCAAAATGGCTAAAGCCCAAGTCCAGTCAATCAAAAAAAAGACAATGACACTTGTCAATTTTTACCGCCAAAACTTTTTTTTATTGTGTTTGCTGTTCGACTTTTAAAGCCATTATACACGAACTGCAGCCCATTTAATCAGCAACATCAATACTTTATTATGTAAATTAAATTGTAATTTGACGTAAAACGCGTCGGTAATATTTATATAAGTATTTACATATAGAATATTCATAGTCCTGTGAATTTATTCAGTAACTAATAAATGAACCATAGAAATTCAGATTATTAATTTCCAGTCGTGTAGCCTTTATCGTGGATATTTGACGTTTTGCATTGAAACAAAAGACTGTTGTCTTGCAGGCTTAGGCCTACAATATTATATTTTGAAGCCTGTTCTATGGAACACAACATAAACATTACATAGCATGTTTGAGAAAAGAATATTTATATTGTATTGTATTGTATATCAGCCTACCGAAATTGCTAATACATCGGCTGATTTTTATCCCTCTTAGAAAAAAGTTTGATTCTTTACGCCGAAGCTGACGCATCTAAATCTTTGCGACATCTCCGAATCAGTCAAGTTCACTGAATGGCACTGGCTTCGCGCTTTCCAATGTTTGATTGTCCACCAAAGGAATTTGAAAGTAACTTGACACTCGCGCCATAGAGCTTTTTCACAAAAAAGAGGGGAGAGTTTTTTTTTTAATTAACACCTGTGCTGTGCTGCGCCTTTTTACCTATTAGCCGTACTTTTTTACCTACTTATTTTTCATAGAAGTTTGTTTTTTCAATTTTTTTTTATTATCTAACGAACTTACCTGTTGTACATTATGTTGGATCACAATTATATGTATGAGCAGCTTCATATCACTCGATCAAATTTAGATATGTGTACATGTTTACATGTATAGCGTGGACCCCAACTACATAAAATATAATATGAAAACCTAATCGCTAAGAATGAAACTGGAATATAATTAGAAAAAAAAGTACAAAGGAACCTACATTATTAATCAACGCTTAATTTTAAGACAGTGGACGCAACACCGACTTAATTTTTTTTTTAATTTTTGTACACTTAGAAAGAGACGAAAATATGTGTAAGTATATTTGACTGAAATTCCCTTGCGCTATAAAAGCAGTAGCCATACAAAAAAGAAAGTAAAACGCAAACGTAAAACCATACAAACAAGTTGTCAATCATGGTCAAACTATAGAAAACGGTGCCTCTCAGTATAGATATAACTCCAGCAAATAGGTATTGAACCCTCTTGACTTAACTAAATGTATGCAACGAGGGTTCTATCAATAATTGTAATGATAACTATCTCACGTTACAAGATTCGATAGATAATTCGATCACAGCTCTATTACTTATACATGATCAATTCATCATCATCATCTTGGGGCACAGGCCTCCTGTCAAATGAGAGGAATTAAATTGTAGTTCACACGCAGGTTCGGTGCTGAGTGAGAACTTAACGAACCATTGAATTGCTTCTCTGGTGCGTACTTAACAATACGGGTTTCCTTGCAATGTTTTCCTTGTTAGTAAAGCTCGCGGTAAATCTCAAGTATTATTTTGAACACGAATTCTGGAAACCTCACTCTGTCGATCACTAACCAAAAGCTTCTCCCATCCGCTCAAAGGTTGACTGTAGAGATCACACAAAGGCGAACTTATCCGCCTTTGTATATCTATGTCAACGTTTGTCAATTTTGTTTCTTTATTTTTGTGCAATAAAGGGTTTACGTACCGCACTAAACTATTTATTTATTTCATTCAAGGCAACTAAAAATTTAAATGTCGTTAATTCAACATTTATTTGGTTTTAGGGGCTATAAAGTATTTTTATTTGAGATGCACCTTCGAATGATTATTTGGTGGTATCACTGCCATAGCATCTAAAACAAGGAATTAAAGGAAAAAATACTGGTCGCTTACTTTTGAATCCCGTTTGATCATAACCTTGATTAAGTAATTAAGTAAAAACATCCTCTAAAACAAGAAGAATTTAAATTGTCACGTCAGAATTTTTGAGGACTCTGTCGGCTTAACCCGTTCAACTTGCATAACACACCGACCTAGTAGCATTTACTCCCTTGATATGACAAGGTTCTGTATAGCTGGTTACGTCTTTTCCCTCAGACAAATTGCTGCGTCAAGCTTGCGTTCAGAGAAAGCTGTTCTCGGAATCAAAGTAGTAAATTCTTAGCTGAGTGCTCGATGCTGGCCGCCATATAATGAAACTGAACATCATATATGTACCTAAATAAAGAAATTTATTATTATTATTATATCACAGTTTTCAAGACCGGTCAAGTATGTGTCACGCCATGCGCAGTGTAAAGTGCAGTGTTAATAGAGAGAGAGAGAGAGCGAATAATTTATTTACACATTTTATTCGATACACAGAAAAAGACATTCGAAGGAAAGAATAAATGAAAAGAAAATCGAATAGTATTTTCTAATATGCAGCAAATCTTTTATACATCTATCTGCTTAGTATAAAAAAATATGTATTTCACTTTCAAAGTTGCACTCGTGCAAAGCCAAGGTGCGTTATTAGTATATCTATAAGCTATCTTGATTGACTGACAGGCACCCACTTATAGCCGTAAGATATAATGAATGACTAAATTATTTGTATATCGAAGCTCATCTCGCTCATCTCGAAGCTACATAACCAGTCACACAGCAATGTGACTGGGCACTCGGCTCCGACGAAAGTGAAATGAATGAGCTCATTGTATATTCGCAAAAACTATGCAACGTAGAAAGTCCTTCGCCAAAGACTAAACTTTGGTCCCGTTACGTTCAACATGCCCATGATAGGTATTCATATTTCAGAAAATACCTACTTATAATTATGTATGTGTAGTCAAAATACCACGCACAGGACTTATCACGCTAACACACTCGTGACCACGGCCACTGTAATGTTGCCGAAACGTCGAGGTAAATATTACTCGTGTGTGTTAGCGTGATAAGTCCTGTGCGTGGTATTTTGACTATGAGTGTAAATCACGAAAGTTTAAGACATTTTATTATGTATGTAAGTAGACACTTTCTGAAGTCAAAATCGGAAGCAGAATATTTAGTTATTTATTTTACAAAATATTATCTACATTTTTTAATATGAGCAGATTCGAAAATTAATGTCCACAAATTTACTCATAGATAATAGAGCCTGATGTGCTCGTGCTAAAACTTGAAAATGCGCATTTTTCCAAATACATTATAGTAAATATTTACCAAATTTCAACGAAACAAAAATAAATTACCTAATAGTCAACAGCTGCTGCTTGAATAGCCATCTTCTACAACTTGACATTTGCTTGAGTGACAAGTAGACCTTGTTTACACTGTACGAGACATAAGAGCGAGATAGAGAGAGAGAGAGAAAGAGAACATACGGTCAAGGACTTTAATTCATGAGCCACCATAGAAACTTTTCATAGGAAAAGTCATTACGACTTTAATATATGCAATGTCACTATAACGTTTACTGTGAAATGGTTCCATGGTGGCTCATGTATTAAAGTCCTTGACCGTACGACCCTTTGCTTGAGAGGCAATAGGTTTTGACCTATTGCCTATCACTAAACTGGGTTATGTTGGACGTATCCCGTCTATTATCTCCACAGATGCTGCATCTATGCTGGGTGTACTACTTCTCCAAGCTGTCTGAGTTCGCGGACACGGTATTCTTCGTGCTCAGAAAGAAGAAGAGCCAAATCACGTGGCTGCATCTCTACCACCACTCCCTCACGCCTTTCGAAGCTTGGATGCTGGTCAAATTTATCGCTGGTATGTGTTTGTTCCCATCTTTAATGGACTTCGACGAAGAATATTTTTTCTTTTGTTTAGTTTTGCATGTATAAAAGTATAAAATAATAGATGTTCTTTATTTATAAAACTTTAACAATTGAGGAAAAGTGTGGACGAAACGAATTTTAAAGTTGATATCTTATTAATATGGGGGTTATAATACCTACATCTACCTGGAAGTCGTGTTGGCCTAGTGGTTTGGCCTTTGGCCTCTCAAGCAGAGGGTTGTGGATTCGAGCCCGGGCTCGCATCTCTGAATTTTTCTGAATACATTTAAAATTTACCATAAATTTTACGGTTTTAAAAACATCTTTAGGAATCCCGCGCACACCTGCGGAAAAATTCAATAGTGTGTGTAAAGACACAGTGTGTAGTGATTATAAGACGCTTAAGAATAACAAGTATAATACAAAAAGTGTTAGATTAAAACAATATGTGCAAAGTCGTGCTAAAAATTACTATGGTAAACGAACAGATAAGTTCCTAGTTCCGAAAATAGTTAACAAGATTGAGTGGCTAAGAGAAGGAAACCAGTGTAGCTAAGAAAAGTTAAAAATACTCTCAAAAGGATTCTTTTGCAAAAACTGCCTTAGGGTACATTTTTGCAAAAGTATCCACATCTATGTATATGTTGTAACTTTTATTTTGTTTCTGTATTTGCATGCATGTTTCAACAAATAGGTAGTTACATATAATTAAATTGTAACGAGCGCATTCTCGCCAAGAAACTGTAATATCAGTTTGGCGAGTGGATATGTACAGTAAGTAAGTGTATGTAATACCTATGAGAAATAAATAAAAAAAATAAAAAAAAAGTTTCCAATCCGCACTGGACCTGCGTGAGACTCCTCATTTTAAGAGGAGTCCTGTGCCCTGCGGTCGGCCGTAATGATGCAACAACTTCATTGGTCGAAGAGAATAATAATCACTCCTTTTTTCTTTCTCCGGGTTTATTTCATTTAATATAACAGGCGACCTGATGCACTACATCGGTTAGAAATTGTTAGAGCCCATGAAATCATGAAAATACAGCGGATTCTCAGTGTGTAACATGATATTCTTTTCTAGGTGGTCACGGAACCTTCTCGAACATAGTGAACAATCTCGTCCACATCATCATGTACGCTTACTACATGGCATCAGCTATGGGACCACACATGCAAAAATACCTGTGGTGGAAGAAACACCTCACCACTCTTCAACTAGTAAGTTTTCTCCAATAATACTTAAAGTAGGATATAATAAAAAGCAGAAAAGTTACGTCATGTTGGGGATCGAATGCAGTTCCTCGTCAATCCGTAAAGCGTGCTGCAACGTTACATTAGCCCAAGAAATTGCACACGGCGAAATTTCCCAATATGTTTATGATAATTTGCGACCTATGTTGCGTTTCAAAGATTCTGCCAAGCGCGACATGGTTGCATTTAAAATCCCTAGCAACCAATGGGAGGAGCTAGCTGAAGATCGTAGTAAGTGGCGGGGCCTTGTTCACAAAGGTCCAGCACTACATGATGACGACTGGTTTCACATGCTAAAGGAAAAGCGCATGAGGCGTCTCGAGCAGGCCATCAACCCCCGACCACCTGGGGGGGAGTAGGTACACTTGTCGCGTGTGCGGCCGGGGGATCCTTTCCGGAATCGGCCTATTGAGTCACGAGCGCAAGTATCTGCAAAAGATGTCAAGGCCTATTATTATTATTATTAATTTTCTGACAAGAAAACAATATTCCATTCGGGACGTCAAATTTTCAAGTTTTATAGTGAGTTAGTATTTTGTTACATTAAGTTCCTAGCTGTACAGTCACCATCACCAATATTCGACTCAACAAAGCGTGTATAAAATTATAAATATCTGATACAACTTTATTTCTAGGAACGGTAGGACTTTTCAGATATTTTTGCAGGCTCCGCTGTGGAAGATATTATTGCAGGTGACTGTACTAGAGAAAAGATAGGTGTGTATGTAAATAGTAGTAGGATTCGGTTTGCGCTATCTACGGAAAGTATGCGAGATCGGTTTGTGAGGTTCGATGCTTTTTTTTAACCGACTTCAAAAAAGGAGGAGGTTCTACGAGTACGGTACGGTACACCTATGGCGATTTTGGCATTTTTTGCATTAAGATAAGCATTTACATTCAGAAAGTATCATTTGGTAAACTGGATCTGATGAAGAAGACCGTAGATGTCCAATGGAACTCGTCAAAGCTAAGTAATGCTCGCTCGTCATACGAGCGTCATACGAGCGAGATACGTAAACGATCATGATTAATATACCTAGATAAGCGACTAAGAAGGAATTTTAAGTTATTGATTCTTTCGAACTGATCTGATGCTGAAGCCGGAAGGTTGGCAACGGAACTCTGTTATAAAACAACGTAACTAAGCCGTGTTTGGGCTTAATGGAATCGTTGTGAGATGTAATTTGGCTACGAATCACTAAAGAGTGAGAAAAAAAGAAAATTTTTACCCAGCAGGATGGATTGGAACCCGACTATTGTATGCTAGGTTCGAGGTAGACCTAGACAAGGGTTTTGTAGTTGTTCCATAGTTTCTGTTATGCTGGCTCGGGCACCGACTTCGAGCATAGTAGGTACCTAGAAAAATATTTTCAAGAGTCGGTAGGTTTAAAAAACTTTTGTTTTAAATTATGTTTCAAATAAAGTTGATTATACGTACTTTAATATCTGTTATGCTGATTTTAAAATTGGTTGAAATTAATACTAGCTGTTGCCCGCTGCTTCGCCCCCGTCGCAATGTTTCTAAATTTTCTCCTATAAAAACCTTCTTCTGACAATAACGAACTCAACAATAAATATAAGTTTAGTGATAATAGGTCTCAGCCGAAAATTCCCGAGTTTTGCGCTTCAGCAACACATTATTATATGTTATAGGATATTGATAAATAATATGTTGCCCGCTGCTTCGCCCCCGTCGCAATGTTTCTAAATTTTCTCCTATAAAAACCTTCTTCTGACAATAACGAACTCAACAATAAAATAATTAGTGAAATAGGTCCAGCCGTTCCCGAGTTTTGCGCTTTTTATTTATTTAAATTATTATTATTATATGTTTTTAATTTATTATTATATGTTATAGGTATATTCCCAAATAAAGGCCCAAACATAAAGATACCGGAAAGTACTTAAAGATTTTCTAGTTGGATACACACACGGTCTAGTCACTAGGTATTAATTTATAAGACATTCAACTTAAGTATGTCACAAACAGTTGCGATTCCTTGCGTTTACTTTCAACTAGCCAAGTTATTTAGGGTTTATTCGAGCTAATGGCATAAACGTTTATAATAGTCAAAAAAATAGTTAAAAAAAACTTATTTTGAAACTGTTTCCGTTGGTTTGTTTTCTAAACGTCCCGAGGACTTTGAAGACGACCGGATGGCTAAGTGGTTAGAGAACCTGACTGCGAAGCTTGAGGTCCTGGGTTCGATTCCCGGCCGGGGCAGATATTTGTATGAATAATACGTATGTTTGTTCTCGGGTCTTGGAAGTTTAATGTGTATTTAAGTATGTATTTATCTATATAAGTATGTTTATCCGTTCAATCCGTTGCCTAGTATCCATAGTACAAGCTTTGCTTAGTTTGGGACTAGGTCTGTGACTAGGTCAATTGGTCTCAAGTGTCCCATGATATTTATTTATTTATTTGTATTATATTGTGTTACTCGAGAACTAATTATTGGAGACCTGATTTTAATGCTGTGGAAATAAACAAGTAAACAAATTAAGATAAGGAAAGCGAAGTAAATAAATAAATAAATACCGTAGGGTTATTTACATCCATGGAGGCAGTTTCCAATTAAGCGAAGCACGTAATATGGGAACTAGACAATGGATATACTTAGGTACATATAAAGATAGATAATACTTAAATACATGTAATATATTTGAATCTAGTACAGAGTACAGCCATATATCATATGAATCACACTAATTTCTGCCCTTATCGGGATTCGAACCCGGGACGCCCAGCTCGATAGTTAGGTTCATTAATCATTGGGCTACCTGGTCGTCTAAATACGGAGTCTTTCTCTCCTTTGGAGTCAAAAATCTAAAAATTTCCTTTTTTTCTTGCGGCTCGTGGTACTTCATATTTATGGTGAGTTTAATTTAAAGTTGTGATAGGATCTATATAACTCCACCGAGTTTTATCTCTTTATTTTATATTTTTTTTAATAATCAAATAACAATGCGAAATAGCTTTTTTTACTAAATTAGCTTAAAATAAAACAAACTTATAAGGCAATCACATCGTCGGAGACGTCACTGGCATCGACACCGAAACAAAGGCCGCATTACCCTTTTGTATGGCTATCCCGATCTATTGAGCGAGATTAGCGCTAGCTCTAGAGTCCCCCGAGGCCAGAATTAACCTCCTGGACAAGTATTTCAACACCTTTTTTGTGTCCGTCGACCACGGCCTTTTAATTACTCAGTACCATCGAGGAACGTAAATTGTAAGCCAATAAATGTTGCTTCACGAGTGGTCCACCAATAAGGATCGACCGCACCTAGCATTCCGCCTGACGGGATCTGCGTTTGCGCAAGTAGGATATGCGCGGAGCGAGATCGCACGCTGTAGTCATACTGCGGTATTAAAGCATTGCAATTTAATTTATTATCGAAGACAAGCACATTTTGTAAACTATAAGTTATAATCTAGTTGAAAATTCAGCAGCTGAAAGTATTCAGGAGAGATTTTAGCCCATGCGCCTTAATTTCTCACCAACTTTTATATGATTTCACTGATGCAATTATACATTTCACTCCAGTTTTTTAAGGTTCCGTACTATGTGATCATCCTTCTCCTCTCAGTCCACCTGTCCCAAGGCTCTATCTTTTACAACTTTTATGGCAATTTTAAAAGTAAAATTAATTTAGAACACTTTGTGCACGAGTTTTGCTTGGCCTATTTTTACAAGCTATTTTGACAATTTGAAAGTCGAATTCCAACCACTTTCAGTGATCGAATCGGCTTGAAATTTGGTATTTTGAAGAAGATAAGTTAACAACGTAAGTGCAGTCAACAAAAACAGAATCCTCCTTTTTAGGGCTTTGCTGCGGTCGGGTAAACAGCACAGTCAAAAATCTTGTATTAAATTAAAAGCAACAAAATATTAAGCGTGTCTTTGAAACCTTAAATTTAAACTTTAGAAGTTTGATACATGATACGGTATATTTGTTAAAATCATCTCCCATGTGACATCTATAATTCATCCTGCCGTTTTACTTCCGATCCAGCTATAAAAACAGGCATATACAAACACTAAAAACAAACACATAACCCTCTATTCTGTAGACAGTCATGTTAAAAATGAAATTCCCGCAGTATACCTGCGCCGTGCAGATTTCGACACCGTCCCAGCGGAACGCCGTCCTTTCCCCGTCTTGCTGAGCTGCGCTTGCGCACGCCACCATTCTAGGCTTAACGTTATTTCCTTTACCTGTACACTACTAATGTAGTAACTATGTATCACATACAATCGAATCATTTGACCGTAGAACGTTTTCATAGTAAGGTCGAAGCCAGACGAGCGTAATTTTTTGAGTTGTGAGTTGCGTATTTTCGGTCGCGTAATTTGGTTTTATTCAATGTGTGTACAGCTCATTTTGAGTCGTCGCGTGTAAAGTAAAAACAAAACTTGTCTTGACCTTAGGTCAGTAAATCAAAAAGCAACTGACTTTTTTCATAAATATACGAGTATGTAGGTACATTACTATGACATTTCCACTTTATTGATTAGTTCGTGACTGTAATCTAGGCTAAATTATGTTAGACAAAAATGTATAAATAATTAATGTAGGTAAAATAGATAACTCATTCTGAATTCAGGCTCTATGGTACAGAAAGTGGAAATTATATCCTCAAGTAACCGCTTAACTGTTCTGAGTTCTGTACCTTAGTGTAAGTTTTCGGTTACAAAATACGTCTCGATCGCGTTCGCGTTAAAATCTCAATTTATATGGAAACACGAACAGCGCCTCTAGCGGCACGTTTGCGATGTTCGTGTTTCCATACGAATTGAGATTTTAACGCGATCGAGACGTATTCACTAAGGGCACTGTATTCTTGGCCTAAAGCTAGAAAGTTAGGCTTTAGTGCGTAAACTGGATTACTAGCACGATTGTTTTACTTTTGCTATCTTTTGCTATCACAAAGAGTCCGCGGATCAGCAAGCACATCGTAGGACGTCCAACAACGAGATGGACGAATAACCTCGTTAAAGCCGCGGGTTCACGGTGGAGCAGGCTGCTTCCAACCGAAGCCATGCGTGTATATAGGGGAGGCCTATATCCAACAGTGGACGTCCTACGCGACTGTAACGTCAAACGGACCTCTCGAAACTAACGCCATCTAGTGATAGCTCGCCTGTCAAGAAAGGCTCATTGATTTAGATTAAATTTAGTAAGGAGATAATTTAAATCCCGACGAAGGAATTAAGTAAGTTTTCAAATTGCACAGTTTTCACTGGATAGCCATAAAGGAATTTCTCGCAGATGATATCACGGGCAATAGCAAGTAAAATATAAATACATATACACGATTATGTAAGTACAATACAATTGCTAATATACTTAACAGAAACAGGAAGGTGAAGCTGAGATTTGAACTTTCTTTAAGATCTAAGGTTAATTACCAATCTTACTACCGAGTATTTGTTAGTTTAATTAAGTAATGTTAGTTTAAAAAAGTATGACTATCTGTCTGTTACCTGTTCACCCTTAATCCGCTAAACTGATTTAAATGAATTTTGTTTTTGGTAGGTATGAACATATTTTGGGAGCCTGAGAAGGACCTAGGATACCTTTATCCCGGAAAATTGTGTAGTGTCCATAGCGTGATTGTTTGCAGAAGAGTCGCGAGCAAAAGCTTGTTCAGTATCTACCTACTATAATTGTTTTCTTATTATTCATGTCCAATCTTTACTTCAAACATTAAATAATTATTCCTTTCTAACCAACACCCTTTCCAAAATTTCGTTTTTCGCCTTCTATAGTACCTATACTTAAATAATTACAAAATGACTACATAATAAATAATTTGAGTGCACGAAAACGTGCGATAATAGCAGTACAGGCGAAGTCGTAGTGACATCTCGTCAGGAACGAAATACAAACGATAACATTTCTATTCCTAGTATAGTAGTGTAGTATAGTTAGTAGTAGGTATGTGTAGTAGGTAGTGGTGTAGTATTAGTATCGTTTCTTTAGTATTTCAGTAATTTATGATAACTCAATTTCTGTGTGTTTCATTTCAGGCCCAATTCTTCATGGTGCTGTTCCATTCCATCAGCGCGCTGGTCTGTGACTGCGGCTATCCAAAGTAAGTTATTTATGAGGACGTATTATATTTAATATTTATTTTTAGAGTTCCGTACCTCAAAAGGAAAAAACGGAACTATCATCCATCACTATGCTGTCCGTCTGTCAAGACTCTTTTTCTGATGAGTGGAGGTGTCAAGCTGAAATTATGAAATACACAATGAAACAGGGAAAAATCAAACTTCTAAGTCGACAATTTATTTCATTTAATGATTTATTTGCTAACATAGATAAAATTTAGAGAAGTTACATACATTTCTATACCACTTGCTTGTTTGTGTGCTATATTAACAAGTATTCGTCCTTTCCATCTTTAACTTTTTGTAACTAAGGTCTTTCAAAATCAATCCACGAAAATGTTGAAAACAGACAAATTATTGCAGTTGTACTGAAGCACTGAAGTGTGCACGCGCAACACGCAATCGAGGAGAACGGTCACTGTTACACTAGCAGACTCATTGTCATGACTTAATGTCGATTAATTAAAAACATTTATGCAATTATCTGATATAAACTTTTAACTCAATTATTTTCGCCATTTAAACTTAAGGCATAGTAGGTACCGAACTTTGGACTTAACTCACATAAACTTTGTGCGTCATTGAAATCCTAAGTTTGACTTCTTGTCAAACTTACTTAGGATTTCAATGACGTAAATCATACGCACAAAGTGTGAAACTGTAGGTGAAAAACGATCGGTCTTTACTGTGCGTCATTTGACGTTTCTCAAGAAGGGACGGATCACATATGTCAGTGTTCGGAGCAAAACTTCAGAAATAACATCAACTCTATGAAAACATATTACAATTAATTGTCTTTTATTTCCAGGATCATCGCCTTCGGCCTCATTCTCCACTCGACCATCTTCATCGTCCTCTTCACAAACTTCTACGTTCAAGCGTATAAGAAAGACAAGAGGATCGCCCAGAAACCCAAAATTGAACCCACCAACAACAACAACGTCTCTAACGATAGCGCAAAAGCCACCGGCCAAATAGTCAACGGCCAAGTCTCAAACGGCCAAATAGCCAATGGCCAAGCCAACGGCCATGTCCGAAACGGCTTAATAAACGGTCACGCCACTGACGTCAGAGAAAAAACGAAAGTACAGTAGGACTTGATAATGGTTATTGCTTTATTTAAGTTTCACAAGGAGAACTTCGGGTGCCCTTGATACCAAAATGTCAAAGTAGTCATGTGACATTTTGAAGTTTTAACTTAATCAGCTTGAAAATAGCAGTAAATTACTTTCTTAAAGGTTCAGGATCATAATTATAACTATAAATTATCAAGCCAACTTGTGAAATAAAATCAGGGTCAATCGTTGTTTTCGCGTTAGACACCTAAACCTACCGTGTACATAACGATTGTTGTATTTTTTATTTTTTAATGTACTGACATTGGAGCTTTATTAAAATAGTTTTGCTTCGTAACTCCCTAAACGAATCTCATCCGCGGATTACTGCGCGCCTGAAAATCACAACTGGACTGATGCTCTATCAGGCGTTGTAAGGAGTCAGTGTGTCTTGACATTGGTCAATATCAACGTCAACGTTCAACCAACGTCAAAACATATATGACTCCGTTTAATCTCTGATAATATCCGTTTAATGAACTGGTCAAATTATGATTGTCTGTAGATAGCGATAGATCTGCGAACGAGGTAATGTTATAATGTACTGTGAGCTCTTGAGCGAAGTTTCTTCTTAATGTAAATTATAAACATCGCATAGTTTTAAAGCAACCTTAATTACCTTAAAGTTATACGATTTAAATACCTACCTAACTTATAATTATGACGGTACGGTCAAGGACTTTATTTCCATGAGCCACCATGGAACCTTTTCAAAGGAAAAGTCATTACGATTTTCCTTGTTAATTAATGCGATGTCACTATGACGTTTACTGTGAAATGGTTCCATGGTGGCTCAGGAATTAAAGTCCTTGACCGTACCATGTAAGGAGCGTTCCACTGCGAGCTATTGCTAATATAAATAGCTTACAGTTAGCTAAATAAGCACCTGCATGAAACAGCGAACACAAATTATTTGTACCTCAAAAATAATTTTATGGTTTTATTCACGGAATAGAAGAAAGAGATTGAAAGGTCATTCCTGAAATATAACTTAACTTATGTCACCGCTCGTTGACACTACTAAATTATAGCTAGCGTGCGCTTAAAAGTTTGCATATAGCTATATTAGAACGAAGTTCTGAAGCCAACGCGTCATAGTATTATTTGCATACAACAAACTTAGTGAGAGTAATTGCAGAGCACGTATCTTTCTTTTATGTTCAATATGAGCATTCACTTGTATTTAATACGATATTCGACGTTTCTTTTATTTTTTTATTAATTAAAACTTCACAATGCCTGTTATCAAATAGAAAAACAATTTTTAAGCTACTGATATCAACACAGCTAAAGTTACAAAAATAGTTACATGTATATACACGTCCTTAATGTTAAGTGCATAAAGTCGTGTATACATATTTTTGTAACTATGGCCGTGTCGATACTTTGCAGTTGACTGTACCTTTACAAAATAACAAAGTTATAAAGGTTTGAAAGTCGAGGTTAGACAGAGAAAGACTTACTTGCATGTGACGTCACACGCAAGTAGCGCCATACTTGCTGTATAGAGAAAAGTGTTTGAGAAAGAGACAGATGTGTAAATTCTTCAAAATTTCACTATAAATCCAATTGTCCGACTTTCACGCCGTAACGGAGCGACGGATCGACGTGATTTTTGGCATAGAGATAGTTTATGGGCCCGAGAGTGACATAGGCTATTTTTTATCCCGGAAAGATGCACAGTTCCCGAGGGAACAGCGCGCGATAACCGAATACCACGCGGGCGGAGCCGCGGGCAAAAGCTAGTAATATATATATATAAGACATGGCAAATTCAGGAGTTGTCAAATACCGTATTGCAACACGTGTATGACGCCCACTGTAACTTTTGAGCCTCTGCCTTTTGTTCCATGGATTTTACCATACTTTGAAAACAATCAACTAGTTTAATGTACAATACCTTGTACAGTGGTAGATACAAAAATTACCCATCGGTTATTAATGTTATTATGGCAAAATGGGTTTAGTTTTTTTTTATTTAACTACCTCAATCGTTCCGTCCAGTGATAATATTATGTAAAGTAAGTTATGTCCGCGAATATGCTCAAGTAGTTGTAAATATATTTAAATAGGTATAAGTGTTGTGCAACAACCGGAAATAAATTAAGAGAGCTCAATGAGGTGATAAATATCCAGTCGCTTGTCTTGAGTCCCTGATGCGGGTAATGGAGTACGGATAAAGAATTCTAAATTGGTATATGAGTTTTGAGTATATCCTGGAAAACTTGACTAGTTTGAACTTTATCTAAAGCCCAATTTACACCGCGAGCGAAGCGGACTCAGTTTAACGTACAACGAGCGGCTGCATAAAAGTACTTACACCGAACCTCTATGAAGTTGATCAATGTAAGTTAAACTAAGTCATTAAGTAGTCCACTCCGTCCGCGGTGAAAACCGTGCTTTAGTCGATAGTAAACGCATCCAATAACTTGAAACTCCGTCGAGAGGCCGTATTGCGTTGTAACGCGATGACGTTCGCCATCGCATTCACCGTCTTTTTCTACTCTTGTTTTATGCCGTGTGACCGAATGAAGTACGTAGTGAAAACGATTGTGATTGCCACTCAGAGATACAACTGTGATAGTGATTTGATAAAGCCAAATTGACGTCAATACATTAGCGATTCAAATGAAAATTAAAAAAAGAGGTAACCATAAGCGTTACTTTGAAACTATATTGTGATTAAAGCTAAGTCTACTTAACCGGATAAATATAATTATGGCTTTTGAATATTTTGTATATACTGTAGGTTTTTTATACAGTTTACATGTAAAGTGGTATGTAGCGATGTAAATATTAAAATTAATCTCGGGCAAGTTTAGCGTTGTATATAGAACGAAAATGCAAACTATTTTTTTATGAGATTAGCTTGGTATACTCATACTAGCGATATGTCTCTCATTCAAGTCTTATAAAATAAAATATAAAAGACAACCATAAATAGTATTTTGTGTTTGATCGATAATCAATCTTTCAACCGAGGACATGAAAAAAAACGAACAAGTTTTAATATACTAGTGTGGCGCCACCGTGTCACCCATTTATTATCGTCTGGCTAAAGCGTTGTATTTGCCATCTATATTAACAGAAGTTTTCCTATGACAAATTGAAACTTTACTAGGTTATTCATGTATCTATATTTATAGCTCACAGTGGATCGGGTTGCAGAAACCATATTGGTACCTACGTTTATTTGGATACCAATGTTTATAAAAGTCAGTTTAGAGAATTTTTTATTTTTATATAGGTGTTGTATACAGTTTGTACCTAAGTGTAGTTTAAGTCGTTTTAAGTCATCTGTAAAATAAAATTGTATAACTTTTTTACCGTATTTTGGAAATAAAGTATTTGAAGTATATTTTGGACTTTTAGTATTTATTTAATTAATATGCGTGTATAATATAAAACAAAATAAAAGTAACTAAAACTACATACAAACTAAAATTATAAATAAAAAAGTTGCCCAAAATCACTGCCAGGTGGTAAGGTGCCCAGAAGGCTGGCAGCATTACCACGCTGTATGGCAATGCTTAATCTTTGTGCTAAGAAAAAGCCAGCCCTCTGGTCACCCGATGCCGTAATCAATTTGGACGACAATGATTTAAAAATATTTTGGACTTTTTAATTTAAATAAATATAAACTTTTACAGAGGAGTGCTGTATAATAAAATGAGAACTGCATGTTTGTCAACTTCCTGGAACAATCACAAGAAGGTATTTTTCCATTCCTGTACTCTGAATAATACGGAGTACAAAATTAAATATTCGTTCGTTTTTGTACATGTATTTCAAAGTTTGACAATTGTATTTGTTTGTGTATTTTTGTAGTGTATACATATATACATGGTATTAACAAAATCCTGTACGATAAGTTAACCCACATTAATGCTACTGATTACTAATACTATACCAATGGGCAAACATATAAATTCGAAAATAAAACAGTTTCGTTCGGAGATGACCACCCTGTTTCACCATCGACTGATTTATTAGACGGATAAATGTGATGCCGCCTCTGTTTGTTTTATTCGGATAGATGGGGTCCCGAAGCAAAAAAACTAATTATTTTTTTAAAAAAGAAGCATGCCCGTTTGACTGGCGACCATAGGGCTAGCTCTTTCATCGGTCAATGTATTGGCATTGCCATACAACGAGGAAACGCAGCCAGCCTTATGGGCACCCTACAAAATAGCAGGTATTCCATCTTAGGCCTCTAGGTTGGCAACGCATCTGCAATACCCTGGTGTTGCAGTTGTCTATGGGCGGTGGTGATCTCTTACCATCAGGAGACCCACTTGCTCGTTTGCCATCCAGTCGAATAAAAAAAAAATTGATTGATTGGTGTTATTTGTAAATATAGATTTTTAGGATTAGAGTAAGTTAGTTTTAGTTCTTTTTTTATTTATTTCTGTTAATTATTGTATATATTATTTGTTGGTTTATAAATAAATTTACTCCGTCAAATAAAATTAATCAGTGGGTGGTGAAACTCAACTTCCATATACCAGGTGGGCCCTGTAACAGGAGCAAAAAATTAAAGCACAGGATCTGCTACTCAAATGGAACTGCTTTAGTTCAGCAACTTTCAAAAATTAAGTAATTTTATCATTATGTTTATTCCAAACAAATTAAATGGTATCTTCAATGTACGGCATCCAATAGCCTAAATGACATCGCCTGTCACGTAACAAAATTACGGATTTCACAATACATTGCTTGTCCAATTAAACTTTAAACTATAATAAAAACATAATATAAGTTATTTTCAAAAGTTGTAAAACTAAATTAGCTCAAGACGAAGAGTGGAAGGTATGGTATAATTTTTGCTCCTGTTACAGGGCCCACCTTGTAAAACCTATTATTTTTTTCCACTTGTATCGTATTAAAAATCAGTATCATATAGGATTTTTTAACACCTTGTATTCAATCATATGTAAATGTTCCAAAGTACATAAGTGAACGTAGTAACTGTACGTATAATCACGGCTATGGCAAATTATTGCGGCAATGGCGAATCACTACATCATGCAAATAGTAATTTAGACTTTTAACAACTAAACGAAGGCAAAAACTATTCAAAGAAGTCTTGCTAAACGGTGTTGAAAAATCTAAGTATTACTTCACACCACCTTATTACCTAAAATATTTAAAAGTCGGTGAAAAATACAAAACAAACACTATAAGTTTTTCATTTTCTTGCTATATAGGTACTGATGATTTGATTATAATTAGTATTATTACACAAATTTAATGTTCAGCATGAGCTACTGGAAGTTATGGGAACCACTTAGTACACAGGATGTTATCATTAAGTGTATCCAGCCGATTGTTATTATTTATATAAAAAATATTATTATTAATAGTAATCATATATAATAATGATATATATAGATATATATACCTAATATAATTATTTGATAATATATATATTATTATATCTTGATATTATTAAACTTTTCTGATAAGTATCTGTTATATTGATGGAATAATCGCCTGGCTACACTAAACGATTACATTTTGCTGAGTAGGTATACAAATATTCACAAAAATATCACAATGAAGCCTTTTCAAAGCGTTACTACTAATCACGCCATCTATCTAACACATAAGCAACTAGAACGGTGGTCACTTAGCAGGGTAGAGTAAACATACTATAAGTCTGATGAGATAAACCTCGCATTCTCATTATAACTAAGAGATGGCGCTATGCGTATTATTATTATAAAAGGGATGACATCAAATAAATTATGCAAATGCAATCCTACTATCCTTCCTACTTAATATTATAAATGTGAAAGTTTGTGAGTGAGTGAGTGAGTATGTTTGTTACTTCTTCACGCTGAAACGACTGGACGGATTTGGATGAAATTTGACGAAAAGTTAGTTTATAACCTGGATTTAAAACATAGGATACTTTTTATCGCGATATTCCCACGGGATAGGGATAAAATCTTGAATTAACAACCGCTAGGCTTAGAGTCATGAAATTTGGTATGTAGTTGGACGTCTAGAATAACACATAGGCGATTTTTGACCCGATATTCCCACGGGATACCTAGGGATAAAATCTTAAAATAACAACTGCTGGGCTTAGAGCCATGAAATTTGGTATGTAGGTAGCTGGAACTATGGAATAACACATAGGCTACTTTTATCCCGATAATCCCACGGGATAGGGATAAAATCTCGAAATAATAACCGCTGGGCTTAGAGCCATGAAATTTGGTAGGTATACGAGTATAGGTAGCTAGATGTCTAGAAAAACACATAGACGACTTTTGACCCGATATTCTCACGGGAGTTTTGTAACTAAGGGACCCCATACATCCCTGTATTATTATTATTGTTATTATTTTGTATTTTTTTCTTTAACTGTAGTTTTTAAGTATTTTATTTGTAATGACTGCCAAGTTTCTTGCGGCGCATTCTTCTTGGCAATGATGGTATTTCTGAAAGCGCTGGTAGTTTAAAAAATGGCCTATTTACTGAATAAATTATTTGAATTTGAATTTGGATACGGAAAAAATTTGAAATTTCAGCACTGGGTTTATAGTCTTGAATTTTGTACAGTTATTCACAACACAACCTCAATAAAGACCTCGATATAAATTTCGGAAAGGGAATTTCGTAAAATCCCGAAAATTTCAATTGCAACTACACGACCGAATAGTTTACGCGTGCGAAGCCGCGGGTAATATTATAAATGTGAAAGTTTGTGAGTGAGTGAATATGTTTGTTACTTCTTCACGCTGAAACGGCTGGACGGATTTAGATGACATTTGGCAAAAAGCTCGTTTATAACCTGCATTAAAACAAAGGATACTTTTTATCCCGATATTCTCATGGGATAGAGATAAAATCTCTAAATAACAAACGCTGGGCTTAGAGTCATGAAAGGTGTGTAGGTAGCTGGACGTCTGGAATAACACATAGGCTGCTTTTTATCCCGATGTTCGCACGGGATAGGGATAAAATCTCCAAATAACAACCGCTGGGTTTAGAGTCATGAAATTTGGTATGTAGGTAGCTGGACGTCTGGAATAACACATAGCTTACTTTTTGTTCCGATATTTCCACGGGATAGGTATAAAATCTCGAAACAACCGCTAGGCTTAGAGTCATGAAATTTGGCCATAATTGTTTATAATTTTACTTCAATGAAAACAACGATTTAACTTTCGGGAACTCCCACAGGATTTTTTGAAACATATGTGTGCGAAGCCGCGGGTAAACACTAGTTGTCCATAAAACAAAAATAATACAAAAAGAAAACAACAAAACAAAAAAAGTACAAAGTATAAGTAATTAGATTCGCCCAATAACATGACAATTCTCGGTTTGTGGCAAACAACTGTTATTTAATGAAATCTATGCTGCAGGTCATATTATTCTTGAAAAAATGTACGTTAAATCCATTGGAGGTAGTTGACACTAAAAAGCAATAATTTCCACAAGCGAAAACATTTTATTTAAACCCAGAAATCCCGATTAATTTTCAGTTTTAACTTTAGTTGTTCAGTTTAAAAGTTGCTTTTAAACAAATATAATAAACAACAGAGTTGGCAAATGAGCGCCGTACCTACGTACAGTCCTCTAATGACATAAACATTCTATGGTAGAATCTTGTTCCGACAGTTAATAAAAGTACGTCGAGTGATTGGTGGTGTCAAACAGCCTATTTCTATTGGGATTCTGTTTCTGGGATTGCTATAGCTGATTTTGGCCTGAGGCCTTATTGTCTATCACACTTGAAATCACAATCGTTTTCACCACTTCTTTCTGCCATATGGTATAAGAAAAGAATAGAAAAAGATGGTGAATAAGATAGCAAATGTTCGCGCGTTAGACAAAACAGCCTCCGTTTAAGACAGATTAACAGATGAGATTTTTGCTCACATTTTATAAATAACTTTCTAGAATGCAAATGTTTCAAAAATGTTTCAGTTGTTAACGTCATAGTAAATAGAAACATTGGAACATAGAACCTCCTCCTTTTTGAAGTCGGTTAAAAACAGTGGATCTTTTCACTCTTCAAATATTTTAGCGAAGTCGATGAGTTGTAGAGCAACCAGGGCAAGTAAAACATACAAAGATCATTATAATATTAAACAGGCTAAATAAAAGGCCTTTTAATTAAAGATAGTTGAGCTTTTTTGCTTAGGTACTGCTTTCAACACTTATGCACCATAAGCCAAATATGTACGTGGTCTACCACCCTAAAGTTGATAATCGTTTTCATATCATAAAACATAATGCCAAAAGACGTGTCTGTCAACTTGAAAGTTCGACCTTAGCGACATATTCGTTTCATATGAACTTGTTTAAAAATTGATAAACCACTTATTTGGCAGATGGTAGGTATCTAAAAAAATATCTAAGATATTAAAAGGTCACTTTTAACTTTTTCAGTTACTGAAAATAACACTTATCGTCGAGAAAACTCCATAATTTAACATTGACACATGGTAGAGTCGTAAAAAAAAGTCTGTGTCTACATATACTCAAATAGTGCTCCTCACATTTTGTATACCTACTTAAATTCTATTAATGCTAAGAAAGCCTACTTTAGGCAGTACAGCAAACCAAAAAAATCCTTAAATTCAATGTCAATTGTATGGCTTGAAACATCAAAGGCTAATTTTAGGTAGGTACAAGTAATCATCTTTATTATTTTTCTGTTGATGTAAGAACTGATATTATTTGTGATCAAGTGCGGGTAGTTCGAAGAACTCGCGCTGTTAGGCAGACTTGACACCCCACACTTCAGTCTACTCGTGACCACGGCCACAGTAATGTTGTCGAAACGTCGAGGTAAATATTACTCGTGTGTTTTAGCGTGATAAGTCCTGTGCGTGGTATTTTGACTATGATGTAAGAACTGTATGTGCCTCAAGGATCCATTCTTGCCCCATTCCTGTATCTTATTTATGTAAATGACCTTACTTATATGGTAAGCCAAAAGTCGGGTATAGTTATGTTTGCTGACGACACGTCTTTACTGTTCAAGGTTAGTAGAAAAGATACCGACTTCATTGAGCCCAATGAAACCCTGTCCGTGATATCCGCATGGTTTGCTGCCAATAATTTGTTACTAAATCCTAAGAAAACTAAATGTATTAAATTCTCGTTGATAAATTCATCTAGCTCGAATTCAGTTTCTAATATAAAGTTAAATGGTCAATTTACTATTGAATTTGTAAAATCAACAGTATTTTTAGGAATAACGCTCGATTCTAAACTACAGTGGGGACCTCACATCACAGCAATCGCGGGTAGATTGAGTTCTGCTGCTTTTGCAGTTTGGAAAATACGGCAGCTAACCGATGTGGCGACGGCACGGTTGGTGTATTTTGCTTACTTTAATAGCATTATTTCGTACGGCCTTATTTTATGGGGATCTGCTGCAGACATTGAGTCAATTTTTATCTTACAAAAGAGAGCAATTAGAGCAATTTATAATTTGAAGACGCGTGAATCTAAGATATTTTTTTAAGGAAACAGATATCCTAACGCTGCCGTCGCTTTATGTTTTTGAAATAATCATGTATGTTAGGAAGAACATATGTGATTTTCCCACTAACGTCGATAAGCCAAAGGCTACTAGAAACACAGGGAAGCTTAAAGTTCCATCTTACAGACTGGCTAAAACCAAAAAGTCTTTTCTGGGAAATTGCATACGTTTTTATAATAAAATTCCAAAAAATATTATAAATGAAACGGATACAAAATTCAGATCTATTGTCAAGAAGACATTAATATCAAAGGCGTATTATAAAGTTAATGATTATATCATGGACAGGGATCATCATCCCAGCCTATATACGTCCCACTGCTGGGCACAGGCCTCCTCTCAGAACAAGAGGGCTTGGGCCATAGTTCCCACGCGGGCCCAGTGCGGATTGGGAACTTCACACGCACCATTGAATGGCTTCGCTGGTTTGTGCAGGTTTCCTCACGATGTTTTCCTTCACCGCAAAGCTCGTGGTAAATTTCAAATGTAATTCCGCACATGAATTTCGAAAAACTCAGAGGTGCGAGCCGGGGTTTGAACCCACGACCCTCTGCTTGAGAGGCGATAGGTCAAACCACTAGGCCACCACGGCTATGGACAGGGATATTTGGAAATAATTCTGATCCGCATTAGCGATCCCTTCAAATAGCGAACCTACTGTGTTAAAAATAAAGTTGTGTTAAATACTTGTGATGTATACATATCATTTAATAATATTGTAAATCTGTTTTAAAAAAAATATATATACCTCGTTGAGTTTCTTGCCGGATTCTTCTCAGCATAGGTTTTTCCGAACCGGTGGTAGATTTTTTTTTTGACATTCATAAGTGCTTGTTATAGCCTAAATTGAATAAATATATTTTGACTTTGACTTTGACTTTGACTTTGACTTTGTAATAGCAAACCATTAACTTCATTGATTACTAATTTAACAAAATTTACCTTATTTTTAGGCATCTCGCTTTTATCGTACAAAAGAAGTATAAACATGGTCCGACGTTTATTAGAGAGACACGGCATATTCGAATCCCTCAATCTGATTGGCTGACATTGACGGATTTATGTTGCATACTACCAAATACTACGCACCATCGAGGCGCTCTAATGGACTTGTGTTAAGTTGGAGATGACCAATAATTGAAATAAAAAATAACAAGTGATTAGTAAAAAAAATATGGAAATTAAAATAAAAGCAAAAGGCAAAAACAGTACGTAAGTACTATTTTTTTTTGCTATATGTAATAACATGAAAGCACTATTTCAGTGGGTCCTTCTCAGATTATTCATTCTAAAATTGTTCCTCACTAATTTTATCTTTCAAAATAAATTTAACGGCACGTCGATACCTTTGAAAGGCTCTAGCCTTAATGATCGCTAACAAAATGTCAATAAACCTGACGTTAAAGTATTTTTTCTCCCCTTTCTAATTTGTGAACCCTAAAATCGCAGCCGACTTCCAAACCACGCTAAACAGACCCCTTTTGCCACATTAACAAAAGAAACAGTAGCACGCGTCGTGGGGTCTAGCTTAGCTGGTATTTAAATAGCCCTGCATTGAGGAGGGTACGAGTACAGGGTTGGGACACGCATTTCTCTGTCACCTTCCGTCTGTGATTGAGAAAACGAGAGCGCGATAGAACCGTTCATTCTTTTGACGGTCCGTTTTACGCAATTTCCATTTTGGTTTTGATGCTATATATTTTTATTTATAATTCTGCCAATTTTAAAACTGTTAACTTTACTGATGAAAATACTTAAATGAACATTTGTTATAAAATATACATTTTATAGATAATTTAACAAAATTAAAAACTAACAAAAATCAATACTTACCTAAAAATAGCAATAATTATGGTATTTAACATTTCATACGATTCACTCTTATATTTGCACTAACAACCGAGCTTGACTAATATAAAAATATATGTTTAACCTCCAACGAAAAATGAAGAAATATTTGAAACGATAAATCACTAAAAACTATTGAAAACCTAGTTTTTAAGTAATTATTTATATATTCCTTATGAAATAGATACATTGTTACAAAAATAACGGTCAGGAATCAATACAACATTGCGTGGAACGGATCGCGGTACTGTCTCTGCCGGCCGGGCCGATTCCCTCGTCCGGGGTTGGCTGGCTCGACAGTCGAACACGCGTCCCCACCGCGACTTCACGCCGCGTCGCACAAGAACACAACAAAATAACATACAAAAATCATTTAAACACTTGAAATAACAAAAAAATAAAGTGAACAGTGCCACCAAAGTGTGATTAACACACAATTATGTGATCAGAGTGCGACAAAACGCGCGACTATGGAAGGGAGCGAGCTTTTCGCCCAGCGTCCTAGTATCGTGAATAATGACATGAAACAACATTTTGTACGGCGATAAATCGGCTGTAACATCGTGCTTTAATCGGTAATGTGTCGTCAACGTTAGGGCCGAGATAGTGTAATGTTTTTATGAGCCACCGTTTTGCCGCAACGCTTAAGGGTGGGATTGCTATGGAATATGCTAATAAGCAGGTTTCTTTTAACCCGTACACAAAAAACTCTGCACTAGACACTGCAGTGCGTTTTGTGTTGCAAATTTCATGGTTGATTCGTTTCTATTAGAGTTTTCTACTACATTTATGGTCCTTTTTTTGTTCAAGTTTTAACTTACTTTGCACCATTATAGTTTTTTTTGGAACAGTGCTTTTCTTAAAGTGTTTTTCTAATTCACATAAAATTATATTCTAAGCCACATCTTCCAAGCGATTATAAGCTTTAATTCAAAAAATGATTATTCAAATTGCCCTCTTAAAATCCGGTTCTAGTTCGACAGTTGTACTGCAGTAACCTTATTAAGTCAGACTCCATAATAGACCGAGGGACTAGGTGCCAATTTCCTTTGTGCAGATGAGTCTGTTTGCTCTAATTTCCTGCTCTATTCCAGATATTAACCTGTCTGCCTTTGCATTTTGCAGTGTTTTATCATCGGCAATTTCTTTCTTTGTTTTGGTTTTGAAGTTGATTATCAGGTGAATTTTTTGTACAACTTTTTATTGCTATGATTGATTTTCTTTTAAATTTATTTGACAGCATTTTATCATTGTCACTCAATTATCGTTGATACTTTCTTAGCCAGTTTACTGGACATGGTCATACGTAGGTATTTTTTCTAAATAACACAATTTCTATTTTTTCAATAACAAATGACGATAGAAACTGCAACTTTTCGGAATAATTTCTTACAAAACATTACCCTCGGAGATAATGGTTGATATGTTTCCATCAAAAGCTTCGTCGAATAAAAGGCTTAATAAAACAATCTTGTAAGAAAAACCAATACGCCGCTCCACCAAGGATAAAGGCTTCATGTGAACTCAACAAAATAGAACAAGAGCAGAACAAAACTATCCCGTCTACGACTTATTTCTTGCGCGGAAGTTATCAACATTTCGACCGGTTTCGAGCTCGCTACATCGTTCGTTGGCTCAAAAGGAATTAAAACTATTTGAATCTCCTTCGAATAAAAGTGTCTGTTGGAAGTAATGATCTTTCTACTCGACGTTTATTTGTTTATTAGTTCATACTTAGTTATGGACTATATTTACAAATACATATATACTTAATAAAGAGAATACAGAGTTTAAAATTAAATATAAAGTTATAATAAATTGTATTTGACAATTTGCATAATACAAAGAGATCAATGCAAGCAGCATGCAACATGATGAAGAAGATACCGCAATAGTAGAAAGCTCATTCAAACTGACCTATTACATTACCTACGTCCAATTAGGTACAACCAACGTTCCAAATAAGGCACGTAGATGAACACAAAATGATTCTCATTTTAATGAACGAATATCTTCTGAAGATCTTATACCAAACTGCATCTAAACTTTCCCCTTATAGTGTAACGCATATGTTCGTACGTTGATACGTTCTCTCCAACTTGCTTATTACAGCGGTTGTCAATTGTTATAATTTATCCTTTCCCAACTTGTATCTTTCAGTTATTATGTTTCGTCCTTATGCGTTCAAATCTCACCGCAATTTGGTGTAATGAGCGCGAAGATTTCTTCTTTTACAAAATTATAGTCGTCTTCATTTTATTGTTAGTGTTTCTTAACAGCAGCTGGCTTGGCACCTTTTGTTATATTGTTGCTTCCGATGTGATTTATAACAACTCTAAGCCGTTTAATGGTAGGTCTGTGTAATTGTTCTTTCTTAATATTGCTTTAATTGCTTTATTTAATTTTTAACATTACAAAACCACAACGTTGTATCAGGTATTAAGTAGTGTCTTTGAACTTAATTTATTTTGTGTAAGTTTTTTATAAATAAATTATTTTGATCGTATTTAGAATACATGACCCTTTCATTCGTTCCGCCCCTCGTTAAAATATATTTCTAAAGCAAACAAAAGCACTAAATTCATTTAAAAACCTAACGCACCCTAAACAGGTGTGCGTTCAAGCGCAAAAGTGGCCCACGCGTGGCTTGTGACTGACAACTGACAGTTAATAGTTTGACAATTATTTTTAACCAGGCTTCCCGAAAATAAGTCTTCCTCCTTCCCAATAGTGTTGTGGGAGCAGAATAAATAAAGTGGTCGCCATTTAATGGGCGCACGTGTCAAGTAAAGACAGCAGACAGTAAAAGTAAAGCTTCTGAGGAAACGATGCGTGTAAACTTGTCACATGAGTTGATTTGTGACATTCGGCTGTGACATATTGGTGGGGAATCCCCTGATTCTGAGAATGAACACGAGGATCAACATGAATGTAATAAAAAATGGAAAATAAATGTGTAGAGGTATGATCATACCTTAAGATAAAGGGAATTCATGATGTCCTTCGTTTTATTGCTGTCCGATCCTGATGCCAATAATAAACAAAACAGAAATATTATTAACTAAGTAAAATTTGTAAAAAATATATACCCTTACAAAATGGATCAACAACACTTTGCAGTGTCAATCATTTCAATATGTACAATATTGTATGACTTTCAACTGACCTATGAGTCAATAGTAAAATATTAAATACGTTACCTAAATTGGCTGACGTGAAGCACTTTATCCAAAAACACTTAAACCGATAAACGAGAAAAACAAATTCAATATAATTGCATGTCATGTGCAAACCGCCTCTAAATATAATAAAGAATATTAAAAAAGGTTTACTAGCAATAACAATAAAGCAGACGAGGATGTCCGTTTAGAAAAGGTCCCAGCTAAGCAAACACAAACAAACGTAACTAAACAACCATATATTGCGGTCGTATATACAATAGGTATGTTAACAATGGGTTTAGAGGCCGGGATGGAAGGGTTGGATATTGATATTATAGTTACAATGATTTGGAATGTATTATACGAAGTTATAATCTGAATTACATTCACAGTGCCAGTTTTGGTGGAAACGGGCTTGAAAGCAATGAATTTTGTGGACGTCTTTATGAGTTGGGATACCACCGAAGGTCTAGGTCAGTTGGACGATGAATTATGGCGCACTCACTTGCTGGACTATGTGGCAATCCCTTATGGCAGGTATTGAGTTATTTTGAACATCAAACTACCGTGAGACTCACTCATATTAAATGATATTGTAACGGATAACTCACGTCTTAAACCGAGTTTAGCTCGACATGTTTCGGGATATTTCGTAGCCCTTCTTCTCAGGAGCACGCGAACGTGACTCGGCGGCTGGCGCAACACGCACACAAAAAAAAATCCGGGTAGTTGTGTTGTGCGCCGGTGTTAGCTTCGCCGGGCAGTCGCGCGAGCAAAGCGGTAGCGCGTAGTGTGCTCCTGAGAAGAAGGGCTACGAAATAGCCCGAAGCATGTCGAGCTAAACTCGGTTTAAGACGTGAGTTATCCGTTACAATATCATTTAATATTGAGTTATTGAGCATAAATCCTAAATCTGCGTTAAATAAGCTATCTAATACAAAAATAATCATGTCCCTAAGTCACATATATTTTTTTTTCTAAAAAACATTAGGGGCTGTTTCACCATCCATTGATTAGCGTTAACCGACGGTTAAATGTGATGCCGTCTCCGTCTATTCGAACAAAACAAATAGAGACGGCATCACACCTAAACGCCAGTTAACACTAATCAATGGATGGTGAAACAGCCCCTATACCTACGCATGCTAAGTATTACACTTTTGAGAAATCGTTAAAAAAAGTTTGAAACTCATTTTAAGGATGTTCTCATTGGAAGTTACATAGATGATGATTGATTATGTATCTCAAGGTATTTTTCGGTGACAGTTATGGTTTTGTTAATGTGACTTCCAGATCGTGAAAAATTAGCCTTTGATTAGAGCAAGTTGCTTATAAGAACGAAATCAATAGAAATTAAATTTTCGGACTGTTCTTTAATACTTTATATTGTAATCTGAACCATTGTACATAGTTGGAGATATATGAATTTCCATCTTAAGATAGAAATAAAATCATAAGTTAACGACATATATTTTCTTTCATTAGAATGTCATAATTACTATATTTTTCACCTTACCCTATAACATTAACAATTTTCGTATAGGTAATAACTTCTAAATTATATTTAATCAGTCTACAAATATATTATTATATTTAATAAGTAAAAATTGAGTTTCACTAAACAAATGACCCTCGTACTTTGTTCGCATTGGTATTCATTTATCACAAGTGTAGAGTTTAAGAAATTCGAATAAAGGCGGCCGACAGAATGAAGATGTTGTCGACTAAATTCTGCTGATGATGAAATAAAAAAGCGCACTGTATCTTCGGACAGTCATAAACATGAGCATGCTCATTGTCATACATTTTATCATACCTATTTATACACATGAGTGAATACTTTAAAGTTAAGTAATATAGGTTATTCAGCTTTGATAGAATATTTTACCTTGATGCGCGAATATTTAAGGCATACCTAATAAGGTAAACGTACGAGTGCTCGTCACTGTTTCAATAGTTGGCATCTTTAATCTTATGTCGTTAGCAATAGAGGTGACAGCTGTGTGTCGTCTATTGGGCAGTAGCGTGTCGAGCACTTGGACGTTTACCTTAGTATTTGTCAAGTTTCTGTCTCAGTCTGCTTCTCTTTAAACTTATGAACTGACTGTTGTGGATGGAATTGTTGCCATCTCATGTTTTTTAATCTTTCGTTGTTTTTATCGTTAGTTTCTCTTTTTCATGATCTTTTCTGGCTTCTTACTTATTTTATTTTATTTCCACCTTGGTACTTCTCCTTAGCAAGTATATATCTTACCTCTACTTTTCACAAAGCGTCAAGCGGTTTATATTTAACAGTACATGATGTTGCTTGCAAGAACAAAGCCAAGCACTCCGCATTTACTACACTATTTGTACAGGGTGTTGTGTGCGACGGGAGCATCATAAAATGCGGCTAAGCCTTCTTGTCGGACCTTGTAGGACAAACAACCTCAGATTCTAAGGCGGCCGATGCAATATATGTATATGGTTCGGAATATAGGGTAGAGGGATTGTAAAAGTATTTTACAGCAGCTTTGAAATTCATTCGTGGCTCTGTTATTACATTTATCTGCTTATCTCACTTTAGAAAATCACTACTCAAGTAATTTTCGCTCCAAAAACAACTAAAAGATGAAGGCACCCTGATTCACAAGTTCCAATTTACGTGCGTGTCAAAGCGACAGTAGTATCTTTCACTCTATCCAATAGAGGTTTGATGTTTACAGGTCATATTGGATGGAACGTATGCAACGTTATAAAAGTGCTAGTAGCTAGTACTTTTATACTTTTTTACGTTAAATTTAATCGTTTGACTGGCATGGCAACATCATCTTGATTTAAAAAAAACACACGGTCGTAAACGCACATCGAGGTAACGGGGGCTTCTCAAACTACAAAAATACTACACAAACCTGTAAGTACTACCACGAAGCACAGTACCTATTAAAATTACCTATAATTCATCTAAGTAAAAAAAACTCACCTTAAATTCTAGGCATAGTTTGCTTCAGCCAGTTCCTTTTTCCCACGATATATGTATCAGATGTATAAATAGTTACATATATACCTGTTAGTGTACCCCGTAAATGTTTCTGGGTCTATTTAGCTGTACGTCACGCCCTGTGATTGATCTGGCGACCAATTTGGCCCCACGAATGGGCTTTAACTTCTTTCCGAATTGCGTGCAGAATTATAAGTCTAATCCAATGTATTAACCTAGTTCGGTTATAGAATTTTACTAGGTGAACTTAATTTTTTATTATTACTTTTACTTGATTAAGTACCTATGGGTGTTTTTCGTTGACAAAAAATTATGAAAATCGGTGAAATTTATTTATTTATTTATTTATTCCAATAAAATTACACAGCATTACAGTAATTTACCAATACGCCGCGAATTTAATTAAATAAATTTTCAACATAAGTAAAGGAAAAAGGGGGAAAAAATCACACGACTCATCTTCCATCCTCCACAAATATTAAGAAACACTAAACTATTTTTTTTACTTTCCTCTAAATTTGTAAGATACTGCTTCATTTGGCTGCTGCTTAGTCTATTTCTGACACACATGGTTAAATTTGTTTTCTAAAGCCAATTATACAACAACTTTTGTTTTGAAATTTAACTTAAGAAAATTATACAGAATGTGATACAATGGATGATAGAAGAAGGTTAGATACAAGAATAATAAAACTTGAAAAAAAAAAGAAAAAACGAAAAAAAACACAATATGCCATCAAGATATTTATACCGTGTATAATGACATCCAAATCTTATTGCTTTTTCATTCATAAGATCCTTAATATGATTTTACGCTATACTTAGTCTTACTTTTCTATGAACGAGCTTTATTCAATTTCACGCAGTGCCGCCTACGTCCTTACCGACTCTCTTAGTTCGTCCTAGGGTGTCGTAGAACATCCATGACCTATTATTGGACCTCGCGCGCGCTTGCTAGCGAAAATAAATTAAAGACTATAATTGACATACGAGGTACAATGCTCAGTCCTACATAACAGGCCAATTTTAGCGAGCAACCAACTTGAGAACAAACTGAACAAAACAGAGATTTCGCGACTAGAAACAAAACAGTACTTTCGGGTAGGTGCGGGGCCCCGCCCGTGACGCGTCTGCTTCCTTGTATACCAACCCCTAAACAAGTCCATTTTCATCTTAAACAGTTAGGTATTCGCTGTGACCATTACCATTGACATTGTGAGCTTTTTTTAGGGTTCCGGAGTCAAAATGGCAAAAACAGAACCCTTATATTTTCGCCATGTCTGACTGTCTGTCTGTCCGCGGCTTTGCTCAGGGAAAATCAATGCCAGAAAGCTGTAATTTTGCAAGAATATGTAGGTATGTAAACTGTGCCGACAAAATAGTACCTACAATAAAAATAATTAAAAAAAAATTGTTGGAGTGAATTTTTTTTTCTCATCCAACCTTATACTGTGGGACCTTGTATCGTTGGATAGGTCTTTTAAAATCATTAGGGGTGTTACGGTCTGGTGCCTTAAGGGCTACAACTGGGCCTTAAGGGTCTGCGAGGGTATCTTTAATGAGACTGACAAATAGAACATACAAAATTATTCAAAATTGGTAAAAAAAGTATAAAAACATAAATTCACATAAAAAAAGTTGTGCCTTCGGCACAAGGGGGTTGCTAAAACGATATTTCGATTCAGTGATTTGTTTGCAAAATATTCAACTTTAAAGTGCAAATTTTCATTAAAATCGAGCGTCGTCCCCCTCTAAAATCTAAACCGGTGGGTGGAAAAATTTGAATTCAGAATGGTAGTAAGTATATCAAACTTTCAAGGAAAACTATAAGTGATAAGTTTGCTTGAGAATTATTAGTAGTTTAAGAGTAAATAGCAGCTTAAGGTATAAATATACCTAAACTTGGAAGATTCCGTATAATATACGAATCCTTAGAACTTATTTTTTTCATAATGGCTACGGACCCCTATTTTGGGCGTGTCCGACACGCTCTTGGCCGGCTTTTTAACTCGGAATTAAAAATTGCATCTAATATACTAAAAACATTAGTTTTTTTTTTAAGTTAAGTGGTGGCAGGTATAGACATGAATAATAATCGTAAAAGCATGTTGAGGTCACTCCCGACTCCACCATCATTACGGTATCTACCATAGATAGCGGGTAATTAGTTATTCTACTGGCAACACTGGCTGCTATCGCTCGACAAATATTATTTGTACATGCGATCGTTAGCAGCAAATAAATAGTTACTTTTCAAGGCTGAATGAGACTGAAGTTCTTATTGAAAGTATTCTTTTTAGGGACAAAATTTAATTGATTACAAGTTGCAGATAAATCAAAGTTATTTTTTAAAGTAGGCTGTAGGCAAGTTGTTATTTTTTAGCTAATAAGTAAATTATATATGAAAAATAGTTTTACAGTGATTTTACTCTTTCCAAGTACATTTCACTTTGCATAGTTACTTAATAGCTTAATTTAATGAGAACAAAACATGAGTTTCTTATTCTGAGAGGAGGCCTGTGCCCAGCAGTGGGACGTATATAGGCTGGGATGAAAACATGAGTTTTAAAATGTTAAAAGCAATCTGACAATCATTAATAAATCGATAAAATTCCAAAGCTCAGCCGCCATTAAAAAAACAGCATAGCTTAAAATATTCGGAACAGAATCACATCACGAAACAATGTTGCCAACTTAAAACCTAAACATAAAACATTCTATTTTCAAATTTTTCACGCAGCAGCGCCGTCCCAATGGAGTGATGGATGGGGACCGTTGTCTACTGTCACGTGCTTAGATGAATTAAAAAGGGCAGATATGCTCCTTGCAATTAACTTGTCATGGCAACAAGCTACTGTCCACGAAAACGATTTATTATTTCAACGGTTTGGAAGAAATTTTGAATATTGCCCTGTGTGAAATAACGGTTTGTTGCTACGGTTCCTTCTACGTGGAGCTTTCGTCGTTCAAAATTATTTCATTTCTATTAAACTAAAAAAATATATATATATATATATATATATATATTTACTGTAGGCATATTGCCTGAAAATATTTACATAATAAATTAGTAATGCAATACGAAATATATGGGAGAATCATGTTTTAACAGCTCAATATAAGTAGGTCAGTGGATTGGTAATGTCATGATCCCTATTTATTAAATTAACAAAAATACCTATAGGAAAAACTGTTGTACCTAGGCCATAGTTGTACCTCGGACAGTCGTCTAAATTTAAATGTTCTCGCATTATTTTAATATCATACGCTACGTACGAGTATATGTCATTTGAACCGTCGGCGGGAAGTATCGAAGTAAAGTTAGTAACGAAACGCAGACGCTGAATGAGCTGTGTCATGTATCATGAAAATAAAAATCCTTTTACAAAAGCACAATTTTTGAACTTTAAATTAAGCTTATTTTTTTAATGTTTTAACTTTTCGTAATAAAATACAATAAACTATGTTGAAGTTACGTTCATTAGCTATGGAACAGTAGGGCTAAGCTGTTTCAGCCTAAACCTAAATCGATGTGCGTTTTTTGACGCATTTTTACCTAAAAACTGGATACGTTGTACCTAAGACACTAAAAATACGTTGTACCTTGGCCAATGAAATTTAATAGAAAAAAATACATACTTGGTTCCGATCAAATCTAAATGCTGAAAGGTATTTAACTTAAAATTAAGTTATTTAGTCATTTGATCAATACGATTTCATCATAGTAATCAGCGTCGAAACTAAAAACTAAGGTAACTTTTTGTTTGATCTATAAAATAATATGTACGAACTTGGCGCGAAAACTGTTGTGTGCCAATGACCAGTAAATAAGTCAATGATTTTATATATAAGTAATACATATAAACATTAAATATTTTCTTGACAAAAATCACGCGTCCAAGTCCCCTGATGTACCTTGGACACTTTTCCCTTTTTTTTCGTGAGCCTACCGTTTCAAAACTAATCAACGAATTGCTTAGTTTTTTATCGAATAACATAGCCTAATGATGTATCTTTAGATATTTTAATATCTGATGTTTATTTATTTTTCTAAAAATCAAAAAAGGAAAAACTGTTCGAGGTACAAAAGCTTCACCTACTTATGAAATATTATTTTTACATATTATGAAGTAGGTATAAAATAAAGTCGCTTCCCGCCATCTGCCTCTCTATATGTATTTATATATGTGCGCTTAGATCATAATATATTATATAATTAACCAGAGACGCGCCCCGGCTACGCGCGGATTTAGTTTTGGGAAAAAAGAGAGTAGTAAAAATGTGAAGTGACCGTCTTTGATTACGAATTTTCTTTTTTTCGCTTCTTTTTTTTCAAAATTGCACCCGTTCGTAACCGGAGCGGGTCGCTAGTAAATAAATAATATTATTGTATTGTACATTCCTGCCAATCGCAACATCTCTATCACCGACTGACCGTGTCATGTAGCGGCAATTGTTTCCGAGCCGGTGCCTTATGCGGTGAATACAAGTGACCCGACGATGAATCTACTGGGATGCATTCATGTTACCATTTTTTTTATAGTTCTGTTTGGCAGAAGGTTAGTGTACAAAATAATTACAACAATTCTTTAAAATAAATTGAAATTGAATCGGTCTCTCTGTTTGGATATTTCTATGCCCCGATTTCAAATTTATGAGATAATGCTTATTTCTGGATCGTCTCAACCCCCTTTTAAAAAACAACTAAAACTGAAGACTCACAAAACGATAAGCAATCGTCACCAATCATCCTAAATAGCTCAATATTGATAAGGACGGTTATTTTGAATTTAAAATTTTGTCGTTCAACCTCAACTCATACCTATTATTTCAATCCCGTGTCTATGTGACCGGAATACAAAATAACAAGTAACATCTGCTTAATTTAACATCGAGTTAACAATAGAACAAAACATTAACCTTTGTGGCATTCCGCAGTCGGATAACGAATGTTGCTCGAACAATCCGCTGGCAATGAAAAAAAAATAACAAAAGACGCAAAAGTAAAGATTTATTATTTCGGTTTCTAAGTAGAGCGTGCTTTGTACTTCACGGGGTGGCATAAAATGATATAAATGAA
The DNA here is from genome assembly GCF_025370935.1 of Choristoneura fumiferana. Lineage (NCBI taxonomy): Eukaryota > Metazoa > Arthropoda > Insecta > Lepidoptera > Tortricidae > Choristoneura > Choristoneura fumiferana. Next base: position 9,035,939 of record NC_133483.1, on the reverse strand, counting down.
TAGAAAGACACTTAAGCACCTATTTGAATTCGAAGTAATTTAATTAATAAGATAAAATGATGATTTGTCAAACATGAGTAAGTTTACATAATGGTCACAGGTTTATTTCTAAAAGAATGGTGTACCTATCCCTGAAGCTTTCTAAATATATACTGTAAAATTCAAGAAATTAGGACGAATAGAGTCACCATGTGTATCCGATACCGGAGCATAATTCTTGGAACCAGAAAATAAATATTTATTGAAACTTAAAATAAAAAACTGACCAAGTACGTGTCGGGCCACACGCGGTGCCGAATTGCGTATAAATAGGGACCAGGGCGGCAAATGAATCAATACAATTAAGCTTTGATCGACTATTAAGTACTCGTTAATATTGCAAAGCCTACTTACTTTACAGCAATAGTTTTCCTTTTAAATTCATCATATCGTGAATCCATCGGGCTCCATTTTTGCCATTTTGACAACGAAACACAAAAAAAAAATTAGGTATAATAAACCGGCCAAGAACGTGTCGGACACGCCCGAAATAGGGTTCCGTAGCCATTACGAAAAAATCAAGTAATATTTTTCTAAGGATTTTATATTTTGTACGGAATATTCCAAGTTTAGGTATAATTTTTCCACCCATCGGTTAAGATTTTAGAGGGGGGGGACGCTCGATTTTAATGAAAATTTGCACTTTAAAGTTGAATATTTTGCAAACACATCACTGAATCGAAAAATCGTTTTAGCAACCCCCTAATGGTTTTAAAATACCTATCCAACGATACCCCAAACTAAAAGATTGGATGATAAAAAAAAACACCCCCACTTTACGTCTATGGGAGGTACTCTAAATATATTTTTTTAAATTTTTTATTGTTCCATTTTGTCGGTATAGTTTACATTATATATTCGTGCAAAATTACAGCTCTCTAGCATTTATAGTCCCTGAGCAAAGCCGCGGACCGACAGACAGACATGGCGAAACTACGAGTATAAGGGTTCCGTTTTTGCCATTTCGGCTACGGAACCCTAAAAACATGCTACCTCCGAACATAAAACTACATACATGGCAAAATGATCACACGATTCCGAATAATGTCCACTCTCCTTCGTTTTGACAAGGCATGAATGGGCATGAGCAGGCATGAAAACCGGCATGAAAACCGGGCATGAAGTGGTATGAAATGTGCCCGTTTCTTTGTGTCGGCCCAGCCCGCTTACCTGGCTGGTTGAAAGGTTTTTTCTTCCTTTATTGAGGTTGCTGTGATTTCAAATCTAATTATGACGTAAAGGTGTTTCTGTATTTTGATGGTTATCCCGTGTTGGGGTGCACCTGAGTTTTTTATAGGGATGGCTTCTTTGTTGGTTTTGTGATGCTTTTTGAGTGATCTTCGTATAATGATTGTGCTTCTTTATTTGGGATAAGGGTGTCATAAAGACGTAATTTTTTAAACTATTATTACATCATTAGTCCATTTAGTATTTATGTTTACGATTCAAGAGTTGGGTCAAAGGGCTTTTCGTAGGAGAGGTGTTATATTTATAAATAAAGATTTTAATTGCATTTACTTTATCTGTGAGTTGTGTTAATTCTGGACTCTTAATTAAATTTATTTTGCGAGAGAATTATTAGAATAATTTCACAATCATGTCAGATACCACTTCATATTTATATTTGAATAATCATTTTCAGTACTCGCAGGAGTACTTTCTGCCGCGGCATGTATGACTATTTGACATGACTGCAACATTATTTATTTATGGTAAAGTGTCTTGTCTTCTTTGCGCACAGTCTGGTTGAATGCTAAGACCCTACTTATTCTACCTTTGATATTTTTGTATCTGTTTTCGTTATCCTAATTCATTCGTTTCATCTCTCTTTGACGACCTTTAATAAGCCCTGGACGCTGAATCTTGTTGATTTTGGTTCTGTCCCAGTAAAGATTAGTTCATACCATACAATACTTGATGCCGATGATGATGATGACGTCCCGTAGATCCTCAGAAGGGATATACAATTGTGTCGTAAATGTCCCACCAGTTGGAACCTTCTGAGGAGATGACGTTCTGAGCTGGTTAAAGCCGCGGGTTCACGGTGGATGCAGGCCGCTTCCAACCGAAGCAAAAACAGGTCAGACTAGCTTCTTCTTCTTTAACTTAAGAGTTAAACTCTTGTCGGTGGAGTATCTTCCACACCTCCCTCCTCTGAGCCATCCTATTGACCTCTTGATACGACACGACACCGGCTTTCTCCCTTATCTGATCGATGTAGCTGCGCCTAGGGCAACCTCTTCCTCCCAAACTAACTAGTTAAATTAATTTAATGTAGTAGAAAATAATATTAAACACTTATTCCATATACTTTTGCCCGACGACACTGGTCGTGCGACATTTCCAGACTACCGACTCCGATCCGATAACTCATAGTTACACAACTTTTCCGATAAATTCTTACACCACTCCATCCTTGCCAAGGTAACAACGACTTTAACGTCATGCGATAAGGGTCGCGTGAGCTGAACCTTCGAGAATATTCCTTCGGTCACGCGAACAGATTATTGGTAAAATAAAAATAGCTATATTAGCCATGGCAGCGGGGTCGAAATTGTGGTTACGGTGTATTGAACCATGTAAATTCGGAGTTAATGTCACAGGTTGCCATGGCTGTTAGGACTTTGCGCCGTTGAATTTGGAGCTAATCAACCTATGTACTGTAACGGAAATATATCCACAGATTGTATCTGGCTATTTAGAAAAAAATATATGCCTTTTGATCCTAAGCACACTAACTTTTTTCGAATACGGCACTGAACTACTCGTATGCTCAGTGAGATACAATTGGATTGTTAAAACATCACGACGATTCGTAACCCCTAGTACCAAAGTTTTTCAGTTTGTAACATTTCTTAAAGAAACGTGGTTTGCAAAGTCGAGAGCAATTCAGGACTGGGACAACTTTGATGCTTTCGACAGTGCTATCGTATGTACAGTCAAAGAAAATAAATCGCTTACTAGGGTGACATTTTCGTGTGACTGATGTGATATTGACATTCCATACATCTGCCAAAGAAATCATATATAGCAAAATTCATTATGATAAGATCCCACCCTGATGACTGGTACGTGATGTTTCCACGACACTGTACTTACGTTTTCTCTGGTCTGCTACCTTTTAGGGTAGTGACAAAATATCAAACTTTTAAATCAACGCGATGAAAAGATAGTCATTAAAAAGATGTTTCCATACTAAGTTGCCGGGGAACCAAGAACTATAGTGTACCTACTTATAGTTACATATTAGAAACAAGAAATTTGATAGCTGCACAAAACTGAGAAAGTATGAAAATTTCATGTTTTAGTCTGTAAGTTTATGTCAGTCACATGTCAGTAACTAATCCAATGACCCCACTAGTGGATACATTTTGCCTAGGAGCAAGACATTGTTAACACTGGAAATTCATAGATACCTACTATCTACGGAATTTTCGGTGCGCGAATCCGGTTTACACTTGGCCGGTTTTTACCCCAATAGTCGCTCATCCACTTTGGTTACTGTAGGCTTATTACATATCCGGGACATTTTTTTTAAAGATTAACTTTATTAAAAAGCTAAAATGAAAAAGGCAATGAGGTAATTGACGGCGCCACACGACCATTATCCGGAGCTTTCAGGTAGAAAAGCTGAAAAATCGAAAGCACTTTCGGTGACGACTAAAAGCTGAGCTTATCGACCGATCTGTTTTAAGGTTCTTATTTATAGAGGTCACTGGCGACCGATAGGGCACGCCACCCCGTAATGACCAATTTAATTCGTATCACACATTATTATAGTCAATTTTGCACGTGAATTCCCCTGCGTTCTTCAAGGTTTATGCCGAAATAAAGATACCAAATACACAGTACAGTCATCTGCATTATTATTTCCCACAGCGGAACGTGCAAAAATATTTGTGTCCGACCGAAGTTTCGGTTTCGGTTCCGGCCAGTTTCGGCCTAAAAATTATGTTTCGGTCAGACACTAAAAAACATCTGACAAGTTCTACCGGCCTTTGAAATAGAGTCGTATCAGATACTTATGCACGCTGTGTTGTGTCAGGTTCAGGTATTGGTGCTGGTGACTGTATACTACAATAGTTCATGAACGACGAAAGTGGAATTTATTTATTGTAGGTAGAGGTAGATAAAGTAGGTATTTGTTTATATTAAGTTAGGTAAATACAAGTATGTGTTATCTATTCTCATTTTCAAGCGATTATTCTTGCATTAAAAGTTAGCATAATTTAAGGGACCGAACGGTGATCCCGGCAGACTAATATCATTTATGTCCTAACAAGGATGGCCGATAGATAGATATTTAGGTCTAAATAATGTAAGTTATGTATGATGTAATTTTATAATGAATGCTCAATAAACTGAACCAAACTAAATACAGGTATTCAGTGAAGTGACCAGCCTGACAAAACATCTAAAATACGTGACAGGAGGCGCCACTGGACAAACATTAGTGTATCGACGTTTATATTGAATTATAGGGTACTTTAGCTTACATTATTAGCCGTCAATTCCAAGACAAAATAATATGAATACCTCTGAAAACAGTAGTCTTCAGATAGTAGATTAGTAAATTAGATATTTTATTGCTTTGATCAGTAAATAGTTTCGACTTTTGTTATTATATAAAATCCATCGGGATAAGCGTCATCTCTCTCATAAAAAGTATGTGTAAGTGGCATAATACAAAGGTACTTACTTATATACTTTGTGGTGGTGCCTCACTGCCCCTATAACAGCTTTTGTTGATGGTAATTTGACTACTATGCCTAAATGTCAGTCTCATAATCATAACTTTGACAATAAGTTTGCTTCTGTATTAACTTGTCTTTTCTGAATTCAATTAAATCAACTTTGGTTGCTAGCTACTGTTCGAAACTTAATTTAACCATAATGTTGGCATTATCTCGGCCCGTCAGTCGTTATTAAAACGAATCTAACTCCAGTGAAAACACAATAATTAAAAGTTTAATCAAACCGTCCAAACACAACGATTCGTTACCATAACCTTCCTCGTCAAACAAACGTTTACAATAATACGGAATTAATTTTATTTTGTTTACAGTGGAAGTGATCAAATAGCACAATAAAACGTCAAACAAAGCTTCAGTTTTCGAAAGTGGTCAGCGGCTGATTAAGTTGATTTCCATTTACAAAAGTGGTCAACGTTCGACATCTATTTTTATAAGTGATCGATGTTCATTTGTTTCCGATGTGACTGCGAGTGTAGCCAATGACAGTTCAGCATTGTGTTATCACAAGATGGCGCGTTCGGCCCGGCAGAAGCCTACTGTCAGGCATTTCCACAACCAGCCGGAGCTGCAGCGGGGAGGGAGCCCTAACCTGATGCTGAGGTGGATCCTTCTCGTCTGCCTGGCAAGTTGCGGCCCTCTGGGGAACACAGTGAAGCAAGACGGTAAGTTTTTGAATAATCAACTTTTGCTCAGTTCTAGCACAACTCTTTGTTGTCTGAAAAATTGTTCCAAAGTTTTTTAGTTTCATTTAGAGGCTACTCTTGTTTTCTTTCTACAGTAAGAAACTGCGAACTCAATTTGATTTACAGCTCTCGAGTCTGAGGAATATATACGATCATATAGCCGTACAGATTCAGAATGGCTAGATATAACCTAACCAACAAAAAGTTGGAAAACCCCCGACTTTGTCACTTCAAAGTTCAATATTACAAAAACGGCGGAACCGATTTTCATAAAACATGTCTAAGAACCATCGCTAGAAAATCTGCTTTCAAATCGGTCCACCTGTTTAAGAGCTACGGTGCCACAGACAGACGGACAGACACACAGACACACACAGCGATCAAACTTCTAACACCCCTCTTTTTGCGTCGGGGGTTAAAAACTCAGCTGATGCCATTAGAATACAGAAAGTACTATAGTTAATATTAACTCTCGTGAAACAAATTGATAAAATTACTAAATGAAACGGCGACCGCGCGCGTGTGCGGGAAGCGCCACCGTCGTGAACGCACTCACCTACATTCCGAAAAAGATCTTTCTAAAAGATCGAAACTAGTCGTACCTACTGTTCCTGGCTTCTGATCTTAAGTTGAGTCGTTTAATTTAGTAATTTTAGCACTATGGTTGTAAAATTATAGGTAATTACAGCTAAATACCCTTTTTAGCCAGTCTTGGCTACCTTCGTCGATGCCGTCGTAATAGCAAATTAAACGCGTAAAATATATGTAGGTGCCTATTGTAAAATAGCTTACTATGCAACAGCTACTCTGACTACGGCTTTCCTTCTCTAACATTATCCATAAGAAAGAGACAGCTATACGCACGAAATAACCACATATGTCTGCACCATCCGTCAACTAATGACTTGTAGGTACGAAATAGAACGATTTATTTTGGGAACGATCGAAGCTTGTTTTTTGTTTTAACTAAAATACAATACGCGGGGCTTGTATATTGTGCTGCTGTGGTAATTGTGATTTAGTATAGTACCTAATGATTGCTAAAAATGAGTCGATACAATGAATGATATGAAAGAGATATTCAAATTGTTATGGAAGGACAAGTACGATTTTTTGCAAATGTCATTTCATTTCATTATTCTGTTGGAAGATTGATTGATACCTTTGTCACAGATAACTTAATATAGTTACTCTGTTTACCTACTCAAACAAATCTCCCTATATTATTATGTGGCTAGCACTCCTGGCTCCCTGTTAGGTTCAGTGTGCCAACTTACCTGAAAAAAATGTTTTTGAATAAGAAAGACTAATCAGCTATTATAGTATTATGTTTACATTCGTGTTATGTCATAATGGACATTAAATAAAAGTCTTGCCTTGTCTTGATTCACTGATTTAAATCTATTTACTACTATCAGTGTATGCATTGAGCAATTGTTCAGGAATATATCGATGAACAGGTTCGATAAATTCGACACCGTATCTCCTGTCACCCAGCACAACCTTATCAGTGCTAGTGATCAAAACCGGAACTAACATTATTATGTCTACGTACCACACACATCCTATCTTTCATTGGCATGACAGTGTTAAGTTGGTAACGTAAGGGCTCTTTGACGACCACGCGTGTGTGAATAAAGAAGGGAACGAATTGCGATTCCATGTCGATTGTTGTACGAAGTATTATTGGATTATGTGAGCCACTACATTGGTTTGCTTCAGGTTTTTTAGGTTATTTTGGAACACTGCAAAAGAGCAAAATTTTATAATTTCGAGAGCTTCACCGAATTAATTTTGTCTCAATTTACTAGCTATTGCCCGCTACTTCTTGTGAGTGTTTGTCTTTGTTTATTCTCTGCCCGTGGGAACTGTACAATTTTCTAAGATAAAAATTATCCCATGTCCTCAATGTCTCAAACATTCTCCATACCTACCAAATTTCGTCACAATTGGTTGTCTATTTACTTTAAGCGTGAAAATGTAACAAACAATTATAACTACTCTTTTTCGCATTGATAATATTAATAAGAAAGGATCAAGATTAAATGTCACATGTGCCATATTTGGATCTTTTTAATAAAATTCATGATAAATGTTTAGTTGTTTCTATTGAAAAGCGCGAATAGCGATATCTTAAAAACACGGTACTGGACTCCTACCTCGTGTCACTACGCAAGTTCGTATCTCGCTTTTACGTTTCCTTGAAACTTAAACTTTATCTCAATAGTACAAGGTTGTATTTGCAATTACCAAGCGGGATAAGACAGGAGGTTATGAAAGTCAAGAGTTGGAACGTCTCTTGTTTTGTAAATCGTGTCGTAAAACGCCGTTTAACTACGAAACGGGCGCTGCCATAAACATTTTAGGACCATCTGACGTTTATGGGTGCCTAGTAAGTGCCGGTTCGATCCTAACTCGAAAAGATCAAACACAACACGGTATTGATAACTATTCGATATTTCATTCGATTATTGCAAACCTTAGCTGTAAAAGTCTTGCGGAATCTATAGCTGTTCGGACAGGAAACTATTTGCTCTGATGGAGCCACTGGAGATGTGCAAAGCAACTAGGCGGTGTGCGTGCGGAGGAAATTATCAGCAACAAAAAAGTCGCGCTGAGCGAAGCTATACTTGGTTCGGATAGGTATTTAACTAAATGTAAACAAAACAACGTCAATTGGTGTCTTAAATATTGAATTTCCCCCATTAAACTATCTAAACATTTACATTTTTGTATTGTATTACAATGATAGATAAGTAAAATGTTTAAAATCCATGAATGTACCAAATCTGGCAGCTAAAGATTGTTTACATTTAGTTAAATACCTACTTAGATAGTAGTTTTATTTTTTAAAATTTTGTATATGTGTTATAACTCAATAATAAAAAATAAATTCTCTATGATCTACGTCAAAAACAAAAAAAAAAAATATACCTATTCAAACCAAGTATAGGATAGGTAATAAAGGAATCTCATTTTTAATAGCCCGAAACAGTGTCCACAGTAAATAAAAGTCTTCACTATTCTTTATCTGGCACAATGTCAGGGCAGCCATTGCATACGCGATACACCTTTCGTGGACTGCCTTGTCATCCCTGGACACTCTTTGGCAACCACCTAGAGGTTGTGGGAGCCCAGCTCTGTAAGTAGGTTTACAAGACAGACAAGTACAGACCAGTCTCATTTTAGCCTAACAGTCTTTTTAATAACGTCAGCTATGCGTGTGTTTTTATGTATTGTATAGGTAACAATGAACTAAAATAATTTCTTTGCTCACCCGCGACCTTTTTAAAATTATTTAAGTTCATTGATATGGACCTTCGCAAAGTAACGCCTGATTCAATAAATTATTATATAACAATCAAGTGGAATATCGCTAGATGGCGTTAGTATTGTGCGGTCCATGCAACATTTGTATCACTAAATGTTTGGACTAAATGAGCCAATCTCAGGGAAGACTGTTATGCTATTAACAAACTTCGCATCAATGGCGTTTAATTAAGTTTGTCAGAAAACTCTCATTCAAATTGCATAAGTGGATTACCCCAAGACCCTAAAAACCTCAATAAAACTTTTCAATTAAACGAAAAAAACAATGATTAATTCCATAAACAGCACGATCAAAATCAGCCATCAACGGTGAAATTACCTAGGTGAGCACGTCAGAACAAGTCCATTAAATCCAACTAGTTGCACAAAGGTGAAATAAAACATTAATTGCTGTCAGAGGGGTGGAAACAAAGGTTTTTTTCTGGCCCTCCGTCACGGTGCGCGCCGCTGATGGAATGGAGACGTGGAATGGTTTTATTTCGCTATCGAGCGAGTTTTGGCTGAAAGCTCATGTTACTTAGTGAAGTTATGGCTGGAATTTGTAGTTTTGAAAATATGAGGCAGCTCCAGTTCAGGGACAAGTGGCGTAAAACCAACAGGTCCAAGTGCAGCCCATAATAGTCATTCCTGCCGAAGTAAAGCAATGTACCTAAACTCCAATTCAATAGAATCTGACAATCCTGTAGACACTTTCAGCCTACTAATATAAACACCGGGCTGCCTAAGGCTTTGTGATATGACTATTATTCTTTTTTGATTCCTTTTAGATCATAATTGCAACAACAGAGACATATATAATCAAGTGTGCCCACGATAGGGTGTCTTAAATATGTAGAAAATTGACAGATTCTATTGAATTGTACTTTAAGTATATAATGATTTGCCACACTTTTCTGCTCTGTTTCCTCTTCTAGTTTATATCTTCTACACAACATTTTCCCCATAATTTCACTGTAATTAAAACCTGCCATATCCTGTGGAACACTTGTTCTGAAGTTAATAAGCTGACCGTTGTCTTGAAGTATAACCGGTATTAAGTTTTACCCACAAAATCAATTAGGTATGCCAATTGTCCTGCGTAATCTGTCCAAATCTACATTGATTAGAAATAAATACATTGGTACTGTTTTTTTAACGAACGCACATGTAAGTTTCATAGTTCCATGTTCCATTTAACGTTAGTTTTCCAAATAAACTTCTTATCGTATGCAGCGGAAAACAAAGAATTCTAGGATAGGTACATTCGCAATAATTTTATCGAACACGTAAGAATTCCCCGCACCTTTTGTTCATACCGTACTTTAGAAACTACTCCATTTTAGTACTCGTACCTAATGCTGAAAAATAAAAACAGTAGTTTAAATGCCTGATCCACTAAGACTTAATCTTCCTCTAGTGTGATTTTGTTCCCACTTAAAAAGCTCTTAGACTACTTGCTTTTCAACTTCATTTAATCAAATTAAGATATAATTTTCAAAAACGCAAGGCGCCCTTTCGATGTCGGAGAACTGCTTTCGTGTGCCTTTCTAAGTTTCAACGTGCAAGTCATTTTGACCTAGTTCAATTCAATTTAATTTGAAGCGAGTAACTAGCGACATCTAGTAGCGGGCATAATCAGCTGCTGTCGCCACATTAGCGATACATTTTGCAGTGCGTTTTACGCTATGCGTATTTTTTATGGATACCATTTTTAACTCAACTAATATTTATGGCGGTAGTAAACCCTCAAATATTTTCTTAAAATAAGTTCTCAAAAGCTGTTTTCCAAAATTCTGTTTGAAACTATTATTTTGATTAAAATTTTACCTACTTTTAATAAGAGGTTCTATTGAGCTCTACCTACGGTAAAATATGTTTTTGACCAGAAGTCGCAATAAAAAGCCTTAGCTGCACTGTCAACTACCACAACCACTAGGCCCACCCGCTGATGCTTTATAGACCAAATCCTTCCATTTCAGTCGATTCAGAGCTCACCTGTTTACTGTTAACCCTCTACGTGCCTTATCTCTTTGAACCGTGTCGCGTTCATCCGGGACCTTTTAGACTTCAAAGGTTTATTGACGTTGAGGTGAATATAAATAAATTCGATGGGAAAAAAGTGCTTTTATAATGCGTCTATGACAAAGTGGATGGTTGTACGCACACTGAGACCGGTGAAGGGTGTCGGAGTTAAAAATCAGTTTCATCCCCATTTTATTACTAACTAAAATTCTACGTTTCGTTCTTTTTACACGATTCTTTAAAAATAGCGTATTGTTTTCAGAGTTTATGTAGTTATGTATGTACATACCTACGTAATTCTGTATAATGTCTGTATCCGGTTCATATTCGGATTACGGAAATATGACCACGTCTCCACCTATCGCACGCATCTCAAGTGGCTCCCCATTCGTTTTCGCCGTGACTCTCATATTCTTTCTCTTTTATACAGCATACTTTTCAACCCCACAACTCCAGAATATCTCCAACAACGGTTTAAGTTCCTGTCTTCCATTCGGTCTTCCCAAAATTTACTTCTCACTGTTCCAATTTCTTCCTCTAAGTTCTATCATAACTCCTTCACTTGCACTTCAATTCTTCTATGAAACTCTCTTCCCCTAGATGCGAGGAAAGCTAAATCTCTTCCTATTTTCAAAAATCTCGTCAAGGCTCACTTCTTGACACTGCCTTCTTAGCTCTGTCCTCAGTCTTTCTGTGTTTATCTATTTTATTTCCTAATTTCTTATCCTTTTTCTCCCATTACGGCCTTATTGTTAATTTATATTGCTATTTTATGTTAGTAGTTTATGTATTGTATAAGTATTGCATGTATGTATTTATATAGTTGTTTCATTTGTATTTATTTTGATATTATTGATTTTTGTTTGTTTTTTTTTCTGTTTCTGTTTCCGCCACCTATTTTTGTAACATATAATTTCTTGTACCCAAATGGTTGTCTGGAAGAGATCGCTTTTAAGCGATAAGACCGCCTATTGTCTACCCTGAATCTAAGTGTTTATATCATAAGTTTTTGTACTGCTTTATGGTGTGCAATAAAGAATATTCGTATTGTATTGTATTGTAATTCAGAAAAAAATATAGAAATCAATTTTTAAACTAATTCTGAATCTGTACCTAATCTGTAATAATGATAGCGGCGATGCCAGGTTGGGCTTCGGAAATGAGAGCCAATTCAACCAATCTTCTTGATTTCTTAACCTTGCGGACGACTATGCCAGTCTTCTTCAGTTATTTATTTAATGAAAAGTCCGGATCGGAGTTAGATCCTCTCGTATATTTTCAGATAGTCAGAACCGATAGTTAGATTTTGACAGTAGAAAAAAACTATAGGCGTCTTGTAAACGTTGGAGTGGTCTGATAATTTTTACTGTACTTATGCCAAACTATCTGTTAGGTTGTCTATGAATCAACTTTCTGCCAATTGACTTATTGACGAAACGAGTACCTACCTAAGTTGACAGTCGGCGAATTGATCAGTCACCCCTTGTTGAGAAGCAATGTCGAAATAGCATAGACTTAACTTTAAAAGATTAAACGTAATTTTGTCATGGCCTTTATGTTCATTAGACCCAAAGGCCTAGATGATTCATTTCTAATAACATTTGTATTACACGTTAACTTGACGTGGGTACCTACACAATCTCGCAGCAGCAACCCTACGGCCTTGTCCCGTGAGGGCCGTACATTGGTGTTAGCCATCCGAACTTGTCATAATGCCAAGTTTATGAGCCATGATGCTAGGGCTGTGCCGCAAGAACTTAACGACAAAGTTATATTGATGTAAGTGTTTTAAGTATACCTATTGTAAATGGTGTTTGCGTCGTTTTAAAGCGATGAGGCTTTTGCTTCATAAGCTACCGACTTCATTTCAAGCATGAATGGCAAGGGAAAGCTCAGAATGAACATGATATGATCTAACCATCTAGTTGTATTTATGTGTAGGTAAGTTTTGCATGTAGGTATATTTCAAAAGGTTGTATTAAAAGATTACATAAACTTAGAAACTTATTTTTTTTACAGCTCCAAAGGATTGCAGATCGAAAGATTCGATATTAAATCATCTTGACAGACAGTCAGGTAGACAGACAAACGTCATTAGATTAGTTTTCATGACACGAGTGTTACCTACCCATCAAAAATTGTGACCGCCTCAAAATTTTCCAGTAATCGGTCCTGACTGTTGAACTCGCTGTATTCCGCTGTATTGAGTTTTTTATTTGTTTTACGTATGACGATAACTAAAACATCCCAATAGAATTATTATTCAATATTGTTTAACAGAGTTTACAAACTTTTACGACTTATTCTTTACATTTCAGTTTTTAGTTAAAGTTTGTATAAGCAGTCGGGGGTTGATGTTTTTTCATTTACTTCTTTTACAAGCTTTTATTTAACTGGTTGCAGTGTGTTTAGGTCAAATCTTTCGTAGTGTTGAATGCCATCCATTTCTAGTCAGCAATGAAATTTGTTACGGATATTTGTAGTTTAAATGACAATGCAGTCAACAAAAGTTATTAAAAACGAATTTCTTTACTCTCTACGGAACCCTAAGAGAGGGATAAAGGACTTTCTGGTCCTGGACATCTAAAAGCATACCCTCACCGCCATCTTGAAAAGTTGCCCACCTGACACTGGTAATTGATATATAACGCCATTTATCAACAGCTACAAGTTAATTTGTGCTAACTCGACGGAAACTTGAACTTCAGTTAGGTGCTTATTGATTTTGTAAAGAATGTGCCTCGAAGAATAAGTTTGTTAACTAACGCATACTCAGTTAAGTAATGGTGCTTTATTAATGATAAAGATAGTCTGATAACTTACCTAGATATCATTTTTTATATATTATTATATACTTTGTTTTGTTAAAGTAGAATGGAACAAAAAAAGGTTTTAGTGCACTTGTAATAAGCTTTCATTTACCTCGCAATATTTATTTTTATAATTTTGAGGTCAAATCTGGCAATTTTATCCAATTCTAGTGATCGGATGCAATCAAAGCAAACAATCGCAGAAATTATTTTTGTCAAGACTTTTCATCATATTCTGAGTAAGTGGATAAGATACCTACTCCTAGTTCTTCGTGGCCTAGTTAGTCATCGAACGCCCGGGATATTTTTGTACAAATGTAGGAGAGCTGACTAAGCTTATATTTGCGTCAACAAATCTGAAAGTCTATGATCAATTTAGAAAATTAAGGTTCCTTGTGGACTCTTTTCCATGCTTTCGCACTCAGGACATGACGCACAACGTAACAAAATTTATCAAAGACAAAAACGAAAACACGGTTAAGTATATCTAGTTGACACCCAGTTAATTCATACAAAACCGTGGGTAGTAAAAATCTACTGGATATATCAAATGTTTCCTATTTTCATGGAATACGGTATTTTACTGTTATTGTTTATTTTATAAATCAAACTTTCACATTGCGTGTTAGCAAACAAAAAACAATCTTTCACTTCTCATGCTCTAAACGTTCGCCAATATAGCCTTGCTTGCATAGAAGAAGTAAAACGTGAAGTTTAATCCCAAATCTAAGATAGATTATCTATTAAATTTAATATACTTAGGGGCTGTTTCACCGTCCATTGATTACTGTTAACTGGCGGTTAGGTGTGATGCCGTCTCTATTTGTTTTGTTCGAATAGACGGAGACGGCATCACATTTAACCGTCACTTAACACTAATCAATGGATGGTGAAACAGCCCCTTAGCAGCAAAAATCAGACCCTCAAAAAATACAGTAATAGCAAGGACGATATGCGTAGAAAGGTACTAATTAGCGGCGTACGATTCTCAGGATGGAGATTGACCGTCTTATTATATATCGTCCTTGGTAATAGGTAATTTTGTATGTAGAGTGGGCCAAATTTTGATTCAACGATTCAAAGAATTGATTTGCTAAGAATTTGGTTTACTAATGTTTTGGCGAAAATTATTAATTATTAGCTCCCAAACTATTTATCCCATATTTTTATTTAGGCGAAATGTTATTTCCCAACTCAACATTTCACACTGATATCATTTCCCAACTAATCATTTGCTAAATTATTATTATGCGGGAATTTTTAAAAATGTCATTTATGTTTTGTTGGTCAAATGTATTGATTGGCATAAGTACCAGCAACATATTGTACTTTCCTAGTGGCAGTTATTTTGGCTGCTTTAAAAAAAATCCTAACATCGAAGGCTAAGGCTATATTATTTATATGTCTTATAAAAGGTAAATTAAGATAGAGTCGCAATATTCTTAATGTCGTTTTTGTGTGACTTGCACAATCCGCGTCAACATGCACTAACTCGCATGCGATGATTTGCACGTTATTCTAATTATTTTAATTGCTGCCATAATTTAACCGCTGGCGCTGAAGTGTGGTTACATCGAAATTAATTAAATGATTTGTGTTTTAATTCAACTCTAGGTCAAGAGTGAAATATAATTATTTAGATATCGCCGATTAAATACGGTATAGGATGCCTAATGCGTAATTCGATTTTAAGTATGGCCAGCTGAAATAAAAATTCCCGATATAGGAATAGTGTTTTTTTATAGATAAAAAGAAGCAAGAAATTGTTGTGATAGATAAATAACGTAGGTCAGTAGACGCTAAGTAGGCAGCACCACCTATGAACTGCAGAGGGTTGTTGCTGTTGTTGTCACCATCGAACCAGTAATTTCATATTCTCCACGCTGGAATTGGAGAGCAGGCAGGATTGCTTCGCAAGATTAGCAAGTAAGATGGTGGTTACAATCCAGACGGACCTTACACAGGATCTTGCCACCCGACTTGATGTGGAAGATATGGATAACAGTATTATGTCTTAAAATTAACTAGTCCGTGAAATATAGGTTTCCCTAAAAAACTTTCCAGAACGAGCGGTATCGTAGCTATGCCTTCTGTTTAGTCAAGATGGGTCTATATCTTGTAACAGCCGATCCACACCACATCCCCAGCACTATGTATTTTGGAAAACCATCACGTTCCATCAGCCATCAATCTCAGGCATAATTTAAAAAAATGTGTGTGTGACCCACGACTGGTTTTTTCTTTAAGGTACATTTTTTTGTATTCAGTCTTCAAGAATGTAAGTGTCAAGATGGCACCGTATCAATTGACAAACCATGAGTGCAAAAATGATGTTTCGAAAATAATAACACTAGGAAAAACATTCTTAACGAGTAAACTAAAAAAACTAGCCATAACGCAAAAGTTGAATATGCGTTTCAAGCCTCACAACTGGTTAAAAATACTCCTAAAATCCCTACAATTTTCCTTTTAACATGGAAATTACTCTGCTCCAACTAGCGTAAGAAAAAGCCAACGACTCCCTTGAGATACGAACCGCGATCAGTCTTAATATTAATGCACTTGTTTAACATGATGAATAGGGACACAGCAAAGCACTTTGTGGACTCCGTATATTGTTAATTTCGGTTAAATATAAACTATACGACGCGTAGTTAAACCGCGGAACTGTTAAATTGAGTTGATTTAATTTTGTAACTTAAATACGAGCTACAGGAAAATATACTTTATAGTGACTGGGTTATTTTATGAGTTAGTTTGTGCTATTAACTTTTAATATTATTCTGAGCATGTGATAGATTCGTTAAATGGGGTGTGATGCCTTCGCTCATAATGAGAGGGATTTGGCTATTGGCTCTGCGGCACACTCGGAATCGCAATTGTTTTTACCACTTCATTCTATCAAACGGTATAGAATGAGGGTAGGAAAAGATAGTAAATGCGATCGCAAGCGTCTATGCGTTAGACAATAGGTCTCTGCTTTACACATAGCTGATTACAATATAATACAATACATTACAATGACTACAGTATTAAGTAGAATGCATTTATTTACTCTTGACATGCCATTGAATTGCTTCGTAGATTTTTGCAGTTTTCCTCACGATGTTTTCCTTCACCGCAAAGCTCGTGGTAAATTTCAAATGTAATTCCGCACATGAATTTCGAAAAACTCAGAGGTGCGAGCCGGGGTTTGAACCCACGACCCTTTGCTTGAGAGGCGATAGGTCAAACCACTAGGCCACCACGGCAATTCAATGGTGCGTGTGAAGTTCCCAATCCGCACTGGGCCCGCGTGGGAATTATAGTCCAAGCCCTGAAGTTCTGAGAGGAGGCCTGTGCCCAGTAGTGGGACGTATATAGGCTGGGATGACGATGATGACATGCCATCTGCAATAATTATTGGAATGAGTAATGTGTTGAACTCAATTTTAGTAATTACACCTATATTTTTATATTGATTGATATAAGAAATATTAATTTGCATGTCATTTATTCATGACTAAACATGCGAGCCATAAACTATCTTTAAGTCTGCTAACACCATGTTTTACGCAAATGAAGCTTTAGGTAAGTACTAGTAAGTAGTTACTTTACTTTATTTTGCACACTACATAGTATAATGTAGTTAAAAAAAACGGTATACTAAATGATACTACATGTATTAAAAGAGGTAGGTACATGTCATGACCGCATCGAAAATCAAGCGTATTAAAAGGGATACCAAATTGGAGTCCCTAGCATCATATGGCGTTTAAGAAAATTACAACCGCATGCTTTTTATAATGGGAGCAAAAAGGACATAAAGCGTCTATGTGTGTGTACGGCTGCCGAATTCTGAGCATGTTTTCCGGTTGTATTGTGATAAATTGTGAGCATATCACGTATTACTTATACTTATATATTTAGACATTGGGTCGAAGACCGAAGAGATGGCGGGGCAACTTGCGACGCGCAAGTAGTGTCAGGAGCATGCTCTCGACAGGGACGCATGGGGGAAAAAAGGGAGCCCTTCGCCCAGCTTTTGGACAATTTAACGGGCTTTTAAAAACCGTCCAAGAGCGTGTCGGACATGACCAAGATAGGATTCCGTAGCCGTTACGAAAAAATCAAGTAATATTTTTCCAAGAATTTTGCATTTCAGATGCCTTATTGTCTAACACACTTGCAATCACAATCGTTTTCACCATTTCTTTTTGTCATATGGCATAAGTCAAGAGCAGAAAGAGATGGTGAATGTAATCATGAACATAAGCGCGTTAGACAATATGGCATCTAGTCTTCGTTCGAAATTAGTTTAAATTTGGTTTGTGGTCCGTTCTCTTATCATTTATTAATTCATTCCTTCATTCATTAATCTTACACTAAATACAATTCTTACATATTAAGATTCATTGAATACCGGTTCCGAGAAGATTAAGTTGCTTTCCGTAGAGTACGGTCATGTACCTTCCTTTTCCACGTAATGCCTGCTATAGGTACTTTTGATGTCGTCCTCCCATCTACGACACTGTCTCTCTTTTTTTCTTTTTCCTTGTCTTGGATACCACTCGGCCATTTATTTATCTTTTTTGGTAACTTTTTTGGTACGCTCTTTTTCTGGTAGTAGATTTTAAGTCTGTAGTAAGTGTTTTAATTGTTATAACGCACATAATATTACTTGATTTTTTTGTAATGGCTACGGAACCCTATCTTGGGCGTGTCCGACACGCTCTTGGCCAGTTTAGTTTTTTAATACTTACCTACTCTTATCATTTAGACCACATCAAATGGAGCCCATGCAAACTTTGACCATTAAATAATTTGTAGCCGCTTACAAAAATCAAGTTTATCATCATTAATAATTAAAAGTCGTAAATTTCAACTCCGAACCACGTTAAAACAACCGTTAATGTTGTTAAAAACAGCATAAACTCGTTAAATTACTGCGCTGATACTTTTCACGAGCGAATACCATTTAGGTGTTTTTCCAGCCTTAGTAAGGCATGTGACAGAAGGCAATTTTCGCAGACTATACATAGACGCTTACAACAGCAGAAATATACTAACTTATATCCGACCCTGTAGGATTAGGTAATTGAGTAAGGAATACCTTAATATTTGTAGAAATATAACACTTACTCGTATATAAAAAAACAACAACCGTTTTGAACCCCGCATTACTAGTCCGTAACAGTAAACACTATTTTTATTTTTAAATATTTTACAAAGCCCGATATAATTTCTTACATCAAAAACCGTGCATTTTTGATATTTTTGACCACTTAAAAGAGCCTTATAAAAGATTTGAAAAATGTTAGTCCTGTGAACAGTCGACGTAGTCACTAAATCTCTAGGGCTGTCACTTTTAAAGAGTTCCGATTTGGCAGTTATAATTCATAGGCCGACTTGAAATGGGGTCTCGGAATTTAAATTCGAAGGCCGACTCCCTGGTCGGACGGGTATCTGCCTGCCTGCGCCCGATAACTTAATCCCGGGGTAAAAATTATGATACGTACTCGTACGATGTACAGAGGCAACCCTAGCTACAGTCACGTATCGGTTGGTTTTTAGGGTTCCGTACCCAAAGGATGCCAACGGAACCCTATTACTGAGACTCCACTGTCTGTCTGTCTGTTCTTCCGTCTGTCACAGGGCTCCATCTCTTGAGTCTTAATAGTTAGACACTTGGCAAGTGGCTTTCAATATACTTTGTGTTCCAAAACCTTGTTTTTTAGTAAATGGTAAAAAAAAGGAAAAAAAAGAATAATATAAATATAATATGGCGAATGTATGCCCCAAATAAAAACCGTAAAAAATAACTAGTTAATGTGTACTCATATCCAAAGATCCAAAACAAGTGGCGCAAGGTCGCGGCTGAGCAAGGAAATTCTTTTAGTTCACTTGAAATTTTCACAAATTATGTGTTACTGAGGCCGCTATAACAACAAATTCTAAAAACAGAATAAAATAAATATTTAAGGGGAGCTCCCATACAAACATGATTGTTTTGCCATTTTTTGCTAATGTCTAATATCGTTGGTACGGAACCCTTCGTTTGCGAGTCCGACTCGCACTTGGCCGGTTTTTAAATGTGTGCTTTTGGGTCTTTGAGGAAAAGAGGGTGGGGGTAGTGAAGTTACTCTGAAGCTAACCCTAAAGCGAACAAACAGTCGGACAGACGAACGAAAAGACATCTCTTGGT
Organism: Choristoneura fumiferana; assembly: GCF_025370935.1. Lineage (NCBI taxonomy): Eukaryota > Metazoa > Arthropoda > Insecta > Lepidoptera > Tortricidae > Choristoneura > Choristoneura fumiferana. The sequence goes on along the minus strand of NC_133483.1, from coordinate 9,016,138 downwards.
ACTGATTTTACAACGTACAGCCGAAGAAACTGCAAATGTCATGTTGACATTCCACGCCACGGAAATCAGCGTAATTTTGATTGTGAACTATGGTAGCTTCCCATTAGCTTGTTTTCTAATGTTTATGTCAATAATACACTATATACTCAATCAGCTCTAAACAACGATAACCTACTTGATAAAAAAGGACAAATTTTCCGTTCCTATCCCTTTCTAGCAGTGTGGATGCAAAAAGCCCCCTTAAAAACATCTATACATTCACAATATATTTTGAGAATTTATATGACGAATCAAATCAATTATTTTATTTTTGTTCATTGATATGGACATCCGCAAAGTAACGTCTGCTTCAATACATTAATTTATATGGATTTGAGTCAACAAGGTGCTTACTTATACTGTGATAATTTGAAGACTGCAGCTCCAACTGTTTGTCTATAAATGCCGTGTGACAGAAGACAGGGCAACGGACACGTGAATGACAGCGATAGAGCTCCGTTAAGATCCTTCGGCTACCGAACCCTAAAAGAGTGGTTAAAAGAGTTTCAAACACTTACATATTTCTGAGTACGTTTTTAGAATAGCTCTACCAAATTCACTGCGAAAATACACTATACTCGTAGGTATATTGTACGGTATATACAAAATATAAAAGTGGTTCCATATAATCTCATATATTTCGCTTTCTTATTAACCCGTAGTCACCCTATAGCAATCCTGTCCAATCGCCCATACGATGACTCTATCCACCGAAAATAATACACTTATTCAAGAACAAAAGGCCATTTTGTCGCATACAAACCCCCAAATTCAAATAAATTCACTATTTTACAGTCAATTTCAACGGAATGCAATATTTACAAATTGAATTCAAACAACCCTTCCCATCGATTTTTAATAAACCCCACTCGCATATTCCACAAATTGTTATACAAAATGTAAGCGGCCGTGGATAAGTCAGTTTCCATTATTACACATCATAGGGGATGAAGACAATACACGTATAAAAATCAGAAAAAGACATCTCCAACTTAAAACAAACGAATTTTTACTTTAAGCTGATAAAAACAAAGCATATGTTGACTTTGGGACACGCAGAAACATATTTGCGCGCCGCGTTATGTAATGCGGTTGGAAAAATCATTGTTTTCCCAATTTGTATCTTATTTCTTGGTGCTCAAGATATTGGAGTGTGTTTTGGGGGGGTGTTGGAAGGGTACTTGAAACTCGGAGCCCTAGAGAAGACGTCGAAAAAGTGCGGCGCGCTAACGAGGAGGGGAGGCGCTGCTGTGCTCCTCTTAGGTCCCGAGAATTTGTACTTGGGCCGAAAATAGCAACGAAATTTTACCAACTCCGAAATCATAACTTCCAAAATCAAGACAGTTTTTTAATCTCAGTATATGTGAAAAGAAATCCTGACTAACTAATTAATCATCAACCCTATACCTAAAGTCAAGTTACCTAAGTCCATAATTTAGCATAGAAGTTTCCATTGTGAAGTAAGTACTCAAGAAATACGAACATGTTTGGCGAAATTCTCTTTAGTTAGGGAGGTTAATTAATTTTAGTTCAGTTAATTAACATTGGTTAAGATTTTATTTGCTTATATCTAAATTGCTCTATGTACCTGACTTATGCTTTAGTTACATAGTATCAGCAGGTAAATTATCCACGAAATAAACTAAAACAAGATAATTATTTGTCTAAGTGAAGTCTAATAACGCCCCTCTTTTTGCGTCGGGGGTTAAAAATAGCCCAGCAATCATTTACAATTAATACGGCCATTTGCTGAAAACCCAATATAATATTTTTGCTTATGTCAATTTTAACTTCTTAATTGAGAGTTTTTTTTGTTGTGGTCTTATTTTTTTGGCAAAATATGAAAATCCTTGGTAACTTGTTGGTATTATATAACAAGATAAGCAGTTGGTAGAAGCAATTGGCGCTAAGGGGAGCACCATATGTTCCGCTTACAACCAATGAGTGTAGCCATTCTTATTAGAATTGATGACAGAAGAGGGGAAACTGATTTTCACTCGCAAGGTAAGACTTAAAATTCATCAAGAAAACCCAAGGAACTTTCTAAATTTTGTGAGTCGTTGATTTCTACTACAAATGGCTGTTCAAACCGAAAAGTAGAATAGAAAACCCGCATAAACAATATATCATGCAATAATTAAATTATACTATTTAAGATGGCAACCTGTCACTAGACCAATAAAATCATCAGATCGTAGTAGCCTATTCACGATGATTTTGTCATGATTATGAGTTATAATAAAACAAGCTTCTGCCCGCGGTTATCGCGCGTTGTTCCCTCGGGAACTGTGCATTTTTCCAGGATAAAAAGTAGCCTATAAGCTATCTCTATGCCAAAAATCGTCGCTTTGTTTCGACGTGAAAGAAAAACAAACATAAAAACACACACACTTTCGCATTTATGATATTAGTAAAGGTATGGATTTTACGATTTTGCCTTTAAGAATTATTTTATTTAAATATACTGTTAAAGGGGGGGGTGGGGGAGCGTATCGGTGGTCAATCCCAGTGGTGGTTCCCGCCTCCAGCATTTTTTTCCTGGTTTATTAATGTGTTTTAGTAACATAATCAAACAGAAAATACTAAATACCTAGTCATTTTGATGATTCTTATCATTTGTTACATTGGAGATATTAGGTTTAGGTGTAGGTGTAGGTAATCAAGGTTTCTGTTATAAACTATTTAGTTTTGCTAAAATAGTAAATCTACCTGTCTATCAAATTTATTTTTGTTTTTTTTTTGTTTTAGGGAAGTTGTCAATATTATAGTTTAGACGACCAGATGGCCTAGTGGTTAGAGAACCTGACTACGAAGCTTGAGGTCCCGGGTTCGATTCCCGCGTCGGGGCAGATATTTGTATGAAAAATACGAATGTTTGTTCTCGAGTCTTGGGTGTTTAATATGTATTTAAGTATGTATCTATCTATATAATTATATTTATCCGTTGCTTAGTACCCATAACACAAGCTTTGCTAAGCTTACTTTGGGACTAGGTTAATTGGTGTGAATTGTCCCGTGATATTTATTTATTTATTTATAGTAAAAGGATTTTATTGAAGGGACAATTTAACGCCTTTTCTTTAATCACGTCTAAAGCAGGCAGAATAAAGAATCAACCAGCAATAAACAAGCGTTCGTACATAAACACTCAACGACCCCAACTATACTGAAAGGTAGAAGTGGTTCCTTTGTGCCCAAATTAGAGTTGAGAATATAGGTACCAACTTAGAGATTGACCTTTAAGTGAGTATGCACGCTCTACAGAGTTGATAAACATAGACTAGGATACCACTGATATATGTTTAACCCCTATAACTTAAGCATACACATTTTTATAATGCTTATTCAGAATGCGAGGGCCTCAGAGGTTTTGTGAGAGGAGGCCTGTGTCCCGCAGTGGGACGTATATATAGGCTGGGATGATGATGATGATGATGATAATGCTTATTAATTCCATTTGAATGTAAAGTGAAGTAATAATAAAAGTCACCCCACTTTTTAAATTGAGCTGTCATTGAAATGTTATTTAAAAATTTAAACATACGGTTGATTTTCAACTTTTTCTTATAATTGACATCAACATTTTAACAACTAAAAAACTGTGATAGAGACAATGAGTTCTTCATGTCATGAGCCATCATCCTGTATACATAAATAAAAAAAAAGAATGTTAGAAAACACCTCTGATTGAGTTCATTACATTGTTACAGGTAAGATCCAGCAGAGAAAACACAGAGATTATTCGTGCTATTATTTATTCCGAGGATCCAGTTACCTGAATGTGTGAATCTGCTATTCTACAAAGAAATCCTGCATCAACATCAAACCATTTATCACTCTCTAAGGTATGAGCGTCTCTTTCTCCCAAAGGTTTCGATCGATAGCTACGTATAAAAGTTTGCCCCACACATTCTGGTTAAAAACTTTTTAAATTAAAATGTTGTATGTTCATTTACCCTTGTCGAACAAATTAATTCTCTGTCACCTGCTGTAACACTTGTACCAAGTTACAAGTGCTGTTTAAAGACGTCATGATAGAAGAGAAACTCTTCAGATCCCGGTCTGTGTAACTGTTAGGATAAGTTGGGAATTGTAAAGTACACAATAATATAAACAGCCACGTGGGAAAATATTTGACGAGTGATACAACTCTTTTACGTGAGTCCGCTTCTTTAGACGGCACGATAACTAACTAGAGCTCTATATCTGTATAGCTGTATATTAATGAAAATCCTCTTTTATCATGAAACATGTCGAGCTAAACTCGATTTAAGACGTGAGTTATCCGTTACAATATCATTTAATATGAGTGAGTCTCACGGTAGTTTCATGTTCAAAATGAAATTCTACTTCAATATACGAGTAAAGACATGACTTCCCAGCATTAAATGCAATAAGTTAAGCCCTACACCCATACAAAACCACACTTTCCAGCTAAAATTGCTCGATTTATTGTGTACACAGTACGAGTATGTGTTGATAAACAAAGCAGCACAGCGCATGTTTGTTTTGTTTGCTTTTTTTTTACTACTGGAATCATTAGGTACCAAAAATATATACCTATATATAAAAAAAGACTTCTACTTGCTGACCGACCAACTAACAGACAACGCACAGCCTAAACCTTCGATTTTTTTTCGAAATTCCCAACAACCTATTTTCAATTGTTTCAAGAAGGCGAATCTAGTTTTACGATATTTTCTATGTTGTCGTGAAGGTCGCGGATGAGCAAAGTATATTTTTAACCAGTGAAAAAGCAAGAGTAAAAAATACAAAAACAAAGTGATACATTATCATTTCTTTATTTAGAATACCTTTTTAAGATAAATAAAAAATAAAAAAAAAATTTAGCCACATCATAATTACATACTTAGTTCAGTTGAGTATTAATCAAATTCAGTACATGATCAAAAAATTTTTTTGAATTCTATACGAACAAATAACATTATTTTGTGTACACGCTGGTTACCGCTGCCAATCAGGCAGTAAACTTTTTATATAAAAAAACCTAATTATTTAAAAAAAACATCATTATACTTGGTTTTGGTATATTTGGTATAGGTATTTTAACTAAATGTAAACAAACACCGTCAATTGGTGTCTTAAATATTGAAATTTCCCCATTAAACTATCTAAACATACTATCTGTATTGAAATACACTAGTCTAGTTAGTAGTATACAATGATAGACAAGTAAAATGTTTAAATCTTTGAATGTGACAAATCTAGCAACTGAAGTTTGTTTACATTTAGTTAAATACTCGTACCTATCCAATCAAATATAGTGTGGAACTGTCGAAAGCAATTTCGTGTTTTCCGTTTTCCAACAGCGAAAAAAGGGCATATATATGAGTTGCTCTGAAGATGAGCTCTGATTGAGTTCGAAACGCGCTCTAGTGTAGATGGCGTGGCTATGGATTGCATAGAGTTTAATGTGGGCAAAGCATCATATTAACTGTGGATGGCCAGGGCAGAACTTTTTCTCTAATGGGTGAAAGAAGCATCGTGCATGCTTTCAGAATTCAATCGGTTTTGGATATACATATATATTTATCAACCTCATGCTCATCCAATAAGCAGTATAGCAAATTTAAACGTTCCAAAGAAGAGTTTAGAGAAGGTGTATCAGAGCTATCATCAGAATCGAATTGTGGCGGTGCGTGCGGTTTAATTTCCTCGTCCGGATTAGAGCCACAATCATAACTGCATTTTCTACGGGAATTAAAGCTAAAATCTTATGCGGTCGACTTTATGTTAAGCACTGCAGACAAAGAAAGAAAAGCATACTGTTTAAAAAGATTAAAATAAACAAGGGACGTAAATATCGTTAATTTGAAATCAAAAAAATGTACAGGGAACTTGGTAATGTATACACCGTGGTTACCGAAGTTAATTCACCTTGTAGTTGGCAACGTACATGGTGGTTACCGTAGTTGAATGTAAGTACTTCTTCACAAACTTGGCGACGGTAACCGTGGTGTACGTTCTATTTAACAGTGATTATCGTTGTTATCATGCTGAATGTACACAAAAGAACCAATTGTTCGTATACTTTAGCATTTTTTCATAAACACAATAATAAGCATAACTTGCATAGAAAAAAGTTGAATTTTTTAATAAAACTTTCCCTAGGTACTAGAATGCGACGCCGCGTTGAACTTATTTTTTGACACTGACGTTAATTTGAAATTATTGCCAAGTCACATATTTTTCAACCATTCATCATAATTATTTAGTAGTTTTTAGTCATAAAAGTTTTCAAAAAATATATATATTGATGTTGGATTTTTTATTATAACGTACACGGTGATGCACAGTGCCAATTTAAGGGTTAATTCAGTGAAAGCACGCAGTAAACGGAAA
>NC_133483.1:9004779-9009636 GCF_025370935.1 Choristoneura fumiferana | reverse complement strand
AATTATGTTTGTACGTTAATGTTTATACGTGCTTGTTAATAAATTGTAAAACCACCACTACAACCTCGCCCACAGGTCTATGTCCAACAGTGGATGTCCTAGGGCTGACATGATGATTATGATAATAAGGCAGTCAGGTTTTTGATTGTTTTTATACATTTTTATGGGGTTTTTAACTTCCCTCCTTACTTGTACTTGTATGACATTTCTATTCATATTATTATTTAGTTCTATGTGATATTGTCATATTTCAATGAGCTATGTACTATGCGACGCTATGCGGCGTCGTTACGACGGGATGCGTTTTTGTCGCGTGTTAATTGCGACGCGCTACAGTCACGTGGATGGCGGTCCTTGCCCGAAAAAGTCCAACTTTTTGCCCGTCTCTTTTAAAATGCAATTAATTTTCTGGTTTATGATGCGAGATTTACGCACACGATTTGTGTTAAAACTGGTAACTGGATTACTTGTGCAAAATATAATAATTGATTGTTTAGTTTAGTTAATAAGTGAGAAGAATTTATACAAGACTAGGTCTGGGCAACCCGGTAGGAATCGTGTTGTTAACATACATCACTTTTGATCTGCTAGAATTCGACAAATAATTGTTACTTTGCTTTTTTTTGGGTTCTCCTAAGACGCTTGAAATAGGATTTAATTTTTAATGCTGCGTTGCAACGTCTTGACCCACTACTGACTGTCCAGTTTTTTTCAAGCTGGTATCCCTTGGTTTGCAATTATCGATGGCGCAGGCGCAGGTAGACAACGCCGCTCATCCATCATGGTTCGGTATTCAAATACCCACAATTTTCCCATCGCACCCTACGCTAATTGATGATTGTTACTTTAAATATTAGGATTTCAGCAGCTCAGATGATTATGGGCCTTTATAAAGCTTGCGAAATTCGAATTTTACTTTTAAAACGCGCCTTTTCTAGTGTCACAACACCCAAGTATTCACTCAAAATAAATGACTGCTCGGAAACACACAGACGCGTTGCGGATTATTAAAGAAACAAAATGAGAAAGCAAATAAGTCATAAGCTCATAATAAGCTAACATTATAAATGTAGCTTTTTGGACTTATTTTGTTCATAAAAGGCCTCAGAACCTTCATATTACACTACCTATGTCCTTTGCAATCTTCACATAACTTTCATTTCATCCTCACAAAGTCCCAAGCAATTAAAAACAACCGCTCTTAATTGAGAATAATTACTTTAAACTGCATTAATTAAGTTAAATCAAATGAACCGCGTCCAAAACTATCTCTCTAATGTGTTTATAATAATGCCGCATTCACCTGATTCATAACCACTTGATCTTAAAGCCTCGCGGTGAGCCAGTAGAGCTAAGAATGGGTGTTTTGTTTGAGTGTTTGAAAAGAATTTGGAGCTACTCTATTAATGAAGGTGTTCCCGAATTTAACTACCACGTTTATCCGTCGCGATAATTGTTATAAATGAGGCGTAATCACGCGCAGAGGCCATTATCCCGCGCGGGCGCCGCCGGCGCACACATTATGGAAATCATTCGTTTATTTTGATGATCACCGAAATATGGTTAGAGATTTTTTACTGCCTCTAATTTCCCTAATCGATTTTAAGCGGATTGAGCGGACGAATTACGCGGAATCCCAGAATTTGACTAAAGTAAAGACGTATTTTCTGTGGAAGGTAGATCGCGTTTACCATTGACTCAATCGATATTTTGACGCAAATAAACTACTAGTGTTATGATGGCGGTGCTCTTTGATCTGGGCCTTTTTCATTTACCTATTATTATTTTAGTTTAGGTTTCCTTCATTGTTTCCTTTTTCCTTGTCCTGTTATCCTTCCATCGCATTTGTGGTCTACCCGGGTTAGTTCTACCCTAGGCCGCCACTCCAAGACAGTTTTCCTCCACTAATCTTGCTTTCAGATTATTCGAATTAGGTTTTGCTCACTGCTAACAATTGGTTAGAGAAGCAGTCGAAATAACAAATACTGTGAGTATTGTTTGTTTGTGTGGATGGTGTGTTGGTTGAGAACGTATGCAAAGGTAGCTAACATGCAATCGATGCTCAAGAATGAGGATAGACGAAGCCGGAACTCAATCTGTACAACACAAACATATGTTCTTACATTCACTCACGATTTCTTCAGTGTATCAAGATACTAAAGGCGTCAACATATCAAGAGCTCAAAAAGTAATCGCCACTTACATCTTAACGTACTGTAAATTAACGCGTATCGTTAACTACGGCTAAAACTACATAACCTTACTCGAAATTAGACAAAATAGCTCATTATGTGTTAATTTTATTATCTTGTAACATATCTAAAGTATCTTAGCTGAAATCTGTCGCAGTAAGTATGCACTTCAATAAATTCACATTATTACAATCACATCCATATCTGTGAGCTGCGATCGCTTAATACATCTTAAAAATGCGCATTGACATTCCTTTACCACTAACCCGGTGTAAATTCTACAATACTAACTCACAAGTTCCATTGCTGTCTTAGTCTAACTACCCAACAACTGACGCCAGTCCTAAGCCGCGATGTAAACTTATTTACACTCCCGTTCAATCCTTAACGTTTCTTGGAAGGTGTGGTGGTAGGTGGTGTCAGTACGGTCGCACGTGGTTTCCCACGGCACAGATGTCCTTAAGCGCGGGCTGCTCCGGCGCAGTGATTAGCGTGATCAATGCGACTCCGTAATGAACGCTGCTAACGGAAGGTGGCGCCAGCAGTTCGCGACACCTTACGGCGAAGGACCATGTTAGCAAACCACGGTGCCAATGAAATCGTGGTACTCGTAATTTTTTTTTTTATTCGACTGGATGGCAAACGAGCAAGTGGGTCTCCTGATGGTAAGAGATAATACCATGACATTGCGCTGCTTGGCTGATTACTTGTAACTCATCAGTCAGTAATGCTACTGGTAAGGTAAACGTCCGAGTGCACGACACGGTGGTGCCCAATAGACGACATCCTTTGCTAATGAGATAAAATTAAAGATCACAACTACTTTGACAGTGACCAGCACTCTTATGTTTACCTTATAATTTTACTAGCATTGTATATTCTAAGCCCTACTCGTACCTTCTGTCTTAGACCCATTAGTGGATTTTTACAAGCTTTTATTTTGTTTCACCTGTCCCGTTGTCTGTCTGTCAGTCTGTCTGTAAGTTAAATTTGACCAACTTCCAGTAGTCAGACTGACTTGAAATTTGGAATACTTATGGAAATCGCGTGACAATACAATAATCTAGTAAGTGACATCCTGGTAGACCAGCCGGGATCGTCTCCGCAGGACGAAACTCTTCAACGGTTAATAGCATCGACTTGAAATTGTGTATGCAAATGTAGTTTGGGTGACAATGCTATTACAGTCAACAAAAAGTACTGTCAGCAAAAAAAGCTTGTATTAAAAATGAAATTTTTATAGTTAGGTTATTTTTAGTTGATCACAATTTTGAATGGTTCTTCCTAACTTATAAAAAAATTTTAACAAAAGTTAAACGACTCCAAAAAAATAAAAAAAATAAAAAAAATGGAACCGACTACAAAACCCTTGAAAATATTTTTCTAGGTAAGTAATGGTACTACTAGCTAGAAGTCGGTGACTCAGCACGAGCCAGCGGAGTGGGACAATTCACAATAGTCGTCTACCTCACTACATACTATGGGTTTTCATCCTCCTGCTGGTCGTGCTGAGTCACCGACTTCGACTAGTACGTACCTACACCTAGAAAAATATTTTCAAGGGTTTGTAGTCGGTTCCATTTTTTGTTATTTTTATTTTTTTGAGTCGGTTTTAAACTTTTTGTTATTTTTTATTTCTCACTTTTTTAGTGATTCGTAGCCAAAGAACATCTCACATATCCATTAAGCCCAAACACGACTTAGTTACGTTGTTTTTATAACAGAGTTCCGTCGCCTACCTTCTGGCTTTAGCATCAGATCCAGTTCGAAGAATCATTAACTTAAAGCTTCTTTTTAGTCGCTTATCTAGTAAGTATATTAATAATGATATATTTAAATTTAACCGTGAAATACTTGTTATTGATAGTAGTAGTTCCGTTGGTCAAATATGGTCTTTCATCATCAGTTCCACTCACCAAAATTAATGATTTGCAAGAGCAATGCACGAGTTACTGCTAAATATATCCAAATTACATAGGTGTCCCTACAATATTTGAAGAGTTCTCTCGATTTCTAAGAATCCGATCATCAGATCCTAATTTGCTGCTTATGGGACCCTATTGAAAGCATTCCTAAGACGAAACTCAAAAAACAAATTTTCAAATCGGTTCATAAATGACGGAGTTCTGAGGTAACAAAACATTAAAAAAAAAAAAAAAAAATACAAAACGAATGATAGACCTCCTCCTTTTTGAAGTCGGTTAAAAAAGTTTTGACTCGTTTTTTTCCCTTTAAAATTTTACTAAAAAACGTTAAAACAGTGTTTTTTTCATGTTCTATCCTTGACGTTCTCGTGTACTTGCATAAGTACAAATCAATTGTAGGAATATTTCTCGAATGTACTATATCAGCCGTAGAACGTCTACTACCCATCCGGCGTCTTACGTCAAACAGTCGTACAAATGTCCAGCCCCCTCCATATTGACAAAGGCCTCTCCCATGGACGTTCTCGACTCCTTATGACTGCGCCCTTGAACCAGTAATCCGCTCATCTTCAGACGGACATCCTGCGCGCTGCCAATCTGCGGTCTCCACCCAAATGTAATAGAGTACAAATGAGTCATGAATAACACTTCAAATTTATTGAGAAAATTTTTCAAGAATTATAAAACAAGATTTTTGGCTCGGTCTGTAAAACTTTGAATGTTAAAAAAAGCCAGGACTT
>NC_133483.1:8942403-9003227 GCF_025370935.1 Choristoneura fumiferana | reverse complement strand
AACGAAAAGACATCTCTTGGTACTGATTTTACAACGTACAGCCGAAGAAACTGGCGGTGGAACCGTTTCGCTGCAAATGTCATGTTGACATTCCACGCCACGGAAATCAGCGTAATTTTGATTGTGAACTATGGTAGCTTCCCATTAGCTTGTTTTCTAATGTTTATGTCAATAATACACTATATAACTCAATCAGCTCTAAACAACGATAACCTACTTGATAAAAAAGGACAAATTTTCCGTTCCTAACCCTTTCTAGCAGTGTGGATGCAAAAACCCCCTTAAAAACATCTATACATTCACAATATATTTTGAGAATTTATATGGACGAATCAAATCAATTATTTTATTTTTTTCATTGACATGGACATCCGCAAAGTAACGTCTGCTTCAATAAATTAATTTATATGGATTTGAGTCAACAAGGTGCTTACTTATACTGTGATAATTTGAAGACTGCAGCTCCAACTGTTTGTCTATAAATGCCGTGTGACAGAAGACAGGCCAACGGACACGTGAATGACAGCGATAGAGCTCCGTTAAGATCCTTCGGCTACCGAACCCTAAAAGAGTGGTTAAAGAGTTTCAAACACTTACATATTTCTGAGTACGTTTTTAGAATAGCTCTACCCAAGTCACTGCGAAAATACACTATACTCGTAGGTATATTGTACGGTATATACAAAATATAAAAGTGGTTCCATATAATCTCATATATTTCGCTTTCTTATTAACCCGTAGTCACCCTATAGCAATCCTGTCCAATCGCCCATACGATGACTCTATCCACCGAAAATAATACACTTATTCAAGAACAAAAGGCCATTTTGTCGCATACAAACCCCCAAATTCAAATAAATTCACTATTTTACAGTCAATTTCAACGGAATGCAATATTTACAAATTGAATTCAAAAACCCTTCCCATCGATTTTTAATAAACCCCACTCGCATATTCCACAAATTTTATACAAAATGTAAGCGGCCGTGGATAAGTCAGTTTCCATTATTACACATCATAGGGATGAAGACAATACACGTATAAAAATCAGAAAAAAGACATCTCCAACTTAAAACAAACGAATTTTTACTTTAAGCTGATAAAACAAAGCATATGTTGACTTTGGGACACGCAGAAACATATTTGCGCGCCGCGTTATGTAATGCGGTTGGAAAAATCATTGTTTTCCCAATTTGTATCTATTTCTTGGTGCTCAAGATATTGGGAGTGTGTTTTGGGGGGGTGAGAAGGTACTTGAAACTCGGAGCCCTAGAGAAGACGTCGAAAAAGTGCGGCGCGCTAACGAGGAGGGAGGCGCTCGTGCTTGCTCCTCTTAGGTCCGAGAATATTTGTACTTGGGCCGAAAAATAGCAACGAAATTTACCAACTCCGAAATCATAACTTCCAAAATCAAGACAGTTTTTTAATCTCAGTATATGTGAAAAGAAATCCTGACTAACTAATTAATCATCAACCCTATACCTAAAGTCAACAGTTACCTAAGTCCATAATTTAGCATAGAAGTTTCCATTGTGAAGTAAGTACTCAAGAAATACGAACATGTTTGGCGAAATTCTCTTTAGTTAGGGAGGTTAATTATTTTTTAGTTTCAGTTAATTAACATTGGTTAAGATTTTATTTGCTTATATCTAAATTGCTCTATGTACCTGACTTATGCTTTAGTTACATAGTATCAGCAGGTAAATTATCCACGAAATAAACTAAAACAAGATAATGATTTGTCTAAGTGAAGTCTAATAACGCCCCTCTTTTTGCGTCGGGGGTTAAAAATAGCCCAGCAATAATTTAAAATTTATAATAGCCATTGCTGAACCTAATATAATATTTTTGCTTGTGTAAAATTTTAACTTATTAATGTGCTGTTGAGTGGTCTTATTTTTTGGAAAAATATGAAAAATCCTTGGTAACTTGTTGGTATTATATAACAAGACAAGCAGTGGGTGAGAAGCAATTGTCGCTAAGGGGAGGCCATATGTTCGCTTACAACCAATGAGTTAGCCATTCTTATTACAACTGATGACAGAAGAGGGGAACCTGATTTCACTCAGAAAGGTAAGATTTAAAATTTTATATCTTAAGAAAACCCAAGGAACTTTCTATAAATTTTGTGAGCGTTAGGGAAGTTGTCAATATTATAGTTTAGACGACCAGTGGCCTAGTGGTTAGAGAACCTGACTACGAAGCTTGAGGTTCCCGGTTCGATTCCCGCGTCGGGGCAGAATATTGTATGAAAAATACGAATGTTTGTTCTCGAGTCTTGGGTGTTTAATATGTATTTAAGTATGTATCTATCTATATAATTATATTTATCCTTGCTTAGTACCCATAACACAAGCTTTGCTAAGCTTACTTTGGGACGAGGTAATTGGTGTGAATTGTCCCGTGATATTTATTTATAGTAAAAGGATTTTATTGAAGGGACAATTTAACACCTTTTCTTTAATCACGTCTAAAGCAGGCAGAATAAAGAATCAACCAGCAATAAACAAGCGTCGTACATAAACACTCAACGACCCCAACTATACTGAAAGGTAAAGTGGTTCCTTTGTGCCCAAATTAGAGTTGAGAATATAGGTACCAACTTAAGAGATTGACCTTTAAGTGAGTATGCACGCTCTACAGAGTTGATAAACATAGACTAGGATACCACTGATATATGTTTAACCACCTATAACTTAAGCATACACATTTTTATAATGCTTATTCAGAATGCGAGGGCCTCAGAGGTTTTGTGAGAGGAGCCTGTGTCCCGCAGTGGACGTATATAATAGGCTGGGATTGAAGATGATGATGATGATATGCTTATTAATTCCATTTGAATGTAAGTGAAGTAATAATAAAAGTCACCCCACTTTTTTAATTGAGCTGTCATATGAAATGTTATTTAAAAATTTAAACATACGGTTGATTTTCAATTTTTCTTATAATTGACATCAACATTTTAACAACTAAAAAACTGTGATAGAGACAATGAGTTCTTCATGTCATGAGCCATCATCCTGTATACATAAATAAAAAAAAGAATGTTAGAAAACACCTCTGATTGAGTTCATTACATTGTTACAGGTAAGATCCAGCAGAGAAAACACAGAGATTATTCGTGCTATTATTTATTCCGAGGATCCAGTTACCTGAATGTGGAATCTGCTATTTCTACAAAGAATCCTGCATCAACATCAAACCATTTATCACTCTCTAAGGTATGAGCGTCTCTTTCTCCCAAAGGTTTCGATCGATAGCTACGTATAAAAGTTTGCCCCACACATTCTGGTTAAAAACTTTTTAAATTAAAATGTTGTATGTTCATTTACCCTTGTCGAACAAATTAATTCTCTGTCACCTGCTGTAACACTTGTACCAAGTTACAAGTGCTGTTTAAGACGTCATGATAGAAGAGAAACTCTTCAGATCCCGGTCTGTGTAACTGTTAGGATAAGTTGGGAATTGTAAAGTACACAATAATATAAACAGCCACGTGGGAAAATATTTGACGAGTGATACAACTCTTTTACGTGAGTCCGCTTCTTTAGACGGCACGATAACTCTAACTAGAGCTCTATATATCTGCTATTAGCTAGTATATTAATTAAAAAACCTCTTTTATCATGAAACGTGTCGAGCTAAACTCGATTTAAGACGTGAGTTATCCGTTACAATATCATTTAATATGAGTGAGTCTCACGGTAGTTTCATGTTCAAAATGAAATTCTACTTCAATATACGAGTAAAGACATGACTTCCCAGCATTAAATGCAATAAGTTAAGCCCTACACCCATACAAAACCACACTTTCCAGCTAAAATTGCTCGATTTATTGTGTACACAGTACGAGTATGTGTTGATAAACAAAGCAGCACAGCGCATGTTTGTTTTGTTTGCTTTTTTTTACTACTGGAATCATTAGGTACCAAAAATATATACCTATATATAAAAAAAGACTTCTACTTGCTGACCGACCAACTAACAGACAACGCACAGCCTAAACCTTCGATTTTTTTTCGAAATTCCCAACAACCTATTTTCAATTGTTTCAAGAAGGCGAATCTAGTTTTACGATATTTTCTATGTTGTCGTGAAGGTCGCGGATGAGCAAAGTATATTTTTTAATTCAGTGAAAAAGCACGCAGTAAACGGAAACATCTCAGTGTACACAACATTGACATCCATATGCATTTTGTCATTTCTTCTCCACCCGTTAGAATTGCTTTTTAAGATAAATAAAAAAATAAAAAATCATTTATTGCCACATCATAATTACATACTTAGTTCAGTTGAGTATTAATCAAATTCAGTACACGAAATAAATAATAATATTTTCACGTTCAGTCTACATTACCGTATCGTACAAGACAACGGGTACGCGTCGATATTGCGCGTAGGAGTACACTGGAGAGCCAAGACCGGTTTACATTGATACCGCCGATCCCGGGTTCGGTCGGATTACAGTATCTGATCCGCCACTCAACTCGAAAGTCTCGGAACTCCAATTTTTTTCTTAAAGTTAACGCGTTCGTGTAACGCGGTATGATGAGTAATGGATTTCGGCAAGATACAAAGTATTGCTCAAGTTTTGATTTAGATAAAGATATCATTGAATTTGATTATTGAATTACTGTGCAATCATTATCCAAAAAGCCTTGGTAGCTTAGTGGTTTGACCTACGGCCTCTCAGGCAGAAGGGTATGGGTTCGAATCCGTACCTCTGAGTTTTTCCGAGTATTAGTTATGAAGGAAAATATCTTAAGGAGCTGCGTACACCTACGAAAAATTCAATGGTGCAGATTGGTGCCCGCTTAGAAAGTATAGCTCACGCCCTATCAATCTGTGAGGAGGCCTATGCGGGACCATAGATGGACGAAATAAAAAAATACCATCGTAATAATAACACAATACATATAATGCAAGTGGCGAGTTGTCGTTCATTGTGGCGTTTTAGGGGGGGTATTCTCATTTTACCTGTTAAATAAACGGAGGAGGTTCTCAAGTTGACGCGTTTTTTTTATGTATGACCACGCACCACGCATAACTTTGTACAGAGTAGTCCGATTTTGATAATTATTTTTTTATTGGTAAGGGTAAGTTGGTCCCATATAAATTAAAAAAAACCTACCCTTAGGGTAAGAAAGAAGCAGGAGTGCGCCTATAGTCGTCTACCTGATAGGCTTCTATCAAGCCTTCTAGCTACCGACTTCAAACTGGTACCTAAATTAAGGTTTAATAAAAAGTTTATCATTTTCATTTTATTTGGCGGTTTAATTTGTATTAAAAGGTTTTTATCTTTTCACTGGTATATTATTAATATATATGTTTCATCAACATATATAATCAATTCTCATTAGCTGAAAAAATACAGCAAATTAATGAAGAAATTAATTGTATCACGGCTCCATCCATCTGTTACTTAGGTCTCAGGAGCATTCAAAGAACTAACTTCTAAAACTCCATGTTTTGTTCGCTTGATACAAGTTATAAGAGCTAGCGGGCGTATAATAATTAAAGAGTCGACTCGCAACTTAGTAAACTACGATTATTTCCACTTTGACAATCGGGATGTCTCGGTTTAAATCGTAAAGGTAAATTACAAACATTACGACAAATACCTATTTGTTTTGTTTATTACTATCAAGCTTTTACCTTGTCTAATATACAAAGCCGGATTAGACGTTGTCGTCACGACCATCAGCAAATCTTGATTTCAATCATTGTAAAATTGCTGAGTGTCAAAGTGGATATACTCGTAATCGTACTGTACTAACGATGACGCTAAAATCATCATCATCATCATCCCAGCCTATATACGTCCCACTGCTGGGCACAGGCCTCCTCTCAGAACAAGAGGGCTTGGGCTATAGTCCCCACGCGGGCCCAGTGTGGATTGGGAACTTCATACGCACCATTGAATTGCTAAAATAATCTAATGATATTCTGTGAAATAAATAGACATAACCGAATGTCATATAATCACGCGGTAGAAACTTTACAACTTAGTATTTATAAATGATCTGTAGACATCGAAACATTTCGGAGTATTTGACACAGGTCTCGAGAGTAATAGAAAAAAAAGACATGAATTTACGTAACGCTGTGATTTTTGTTGATAAATAAATAAATGATAGCGGCGCAGCCAGCGCAGTGTAGTGTTATGTCAGAATGCAAAATTAGCTGCATTATTAATAATCGTGTTATTAAATCTGCTCGTGATCCTTACTTTTTTAATCATGCACATAAAAGTCACATGTAACTATACTTATTTATATAAATAAAAACAATTGCATTTGTCAGCGGATCACTTCAGAACGGCTGCAATTAATTGCCAATTTTTTTGTGTTTGTAATTGCTAGGACAAAATTTATATAAAAATAGCATATTTAAAAAAATATACGGAGTAAAAAATCCATAAAAAAAATAGGTTGAAAAGTCTGAATGAGTGAAACAAAAATTTCTTGTAGTCTAGATTTGACCTTACTTTCCTCACAAGTACCTACACCCTTGGCTAACCACAACATATCATTATAACTGAAAATGTCACTTTTGAATCATCTTATCATGACAATTTTTTTGATTGAAAATTTATTTATTTGAAATTATATTTAATGCGTATTTTATAAAAGAGATAAATAAAGATAAATAAAATTAAAGATTGAATGCAATTACCTACTCTACTGTCAATAAAAAAAAGCTTGTATTGAAAATTATTTTTAACAAACATTTAGTATATTTTCCCATTAAAAGTAAACGCTTGTGGCCGGTACTACACGTGTCACAGTATGGCATTTGAACCCGGATCGATTCCGTCCGGCCCGGCTTTTATTCGGATCCTTTGTACTTTTTCATCTCCAGAGGATTAACTGAACTTCTGCGGTCCGCGTCAGTTCGATACGACTTATCTTCTATTTATTAGTTTTCTTTGTTTATTCCCTTTAAATTTGTTTCCTTACGATTTAGGTTAATGGTAGAATGTTTGATCAATAGTAATGGAATAAAAACAACACAAAAACTAGGTGAAGAAAGGTAACTTGTAGATAATACGTGAACTGGAAACATGAAACGCTTCAAGTATTATATTATGAGAATATATTATATATACATATATTTTTTAAATACATATTATCAAAGTTACAATGTCACGACCCTTCGGTCTTGTTAGACTCTCCAAATTAGCTACATATGATAACTTGTGTGGCTTAACGTTCTTCTTATGAGGCATATTAGTTCACAGATTATGTGTAGGTTTTATCACGTTTTCCTTCACAAAGAAGCTACGGAAATTTTCAAATCAATTCGAAAATCTAACAGTTGCTCTCTTTACATACCCACGACTCCTAGCTCATAGTTTCTACGGGATAGCGGTAAAGAGATTCTACGCGGATGGAGTCGCGGACAACAGCTACTTTGTGCATATAATACAAATTTTGTATCATTGAAATGGTCACATTACACTGTACTTCTCAACAATCGATGCGACTTCGACGCCTACTTGGGTGGTCAGCTTGCGTAGCAGCAGTTTGCTACATTCTGTTATGCTCATCCGAATTTAAGCCGAGATCGTCGGACATCAATAGCTCTTCAACATGGCCCTGCATTTCACAACTGTATGCTAGGCTCCGGACATTTTAGTACAATTTCAGTACCTATTTGTAAAAATCCAGATTCACTAAAATGTTAAATTTTCTTCCATTTCCGTATAATTTCTGTCTGACCGCCAAATCTGTGGAGCCTTGGATAACCTAGGTATTTAAATTTTAAAAGCAGAAAACATACTAAAAACGTTTCGAACTAAATTTTGGTAGGTAAGTCTTCTGAGCTGAGTTGTATCAGCAATAAAATTACTCTTACCGGCCCTCACTGTAGCTCGGCAGCTCAATAATATATATTTTGTTTTCAGTTAAAACTTTTTATTGACAGCGATAGTTAGTTATAAATATTGTCGTGATCAAAATCGTTTACTAATAGATCCGAAAATATTGACTACATAGTAATGATTTCGTCCTTCTCTGTAGGCGAAATTGTAGTTTAAGTACATTTCATTTCATTTGATCGTTATTTCAAGTATTAAAATTGGTTCTTAGACAAATTAGGGATGTTATTTTACCTACAATTTTTTTAGAACTCGGTTTCCAATGTTTCCATACAATTAATAAGTGGTCACAAACAATAAATAAATAAAACCAATCAAATCAAGCTATATAGACAAGTATAATGAACAAAGTACCAAACACTGTTTACTGAGGATTTTTTTCCGCTATACGATATCATAATTGATATGCATAAATGCTGATTTTACCAATTTCTTTTATGCTGCTAACACAAGCTCAAACTAGTCAATTCGCCACTAAGCGTACTGTAAACGCCAAACCCATCCAAGCCACAAGATAAACCTCTCGAATTGCAAGCCTATTTCAGTACCTACCCGATTGTTGTAACGCAACCTGAATCGGGCTATTGTTCTGTGCAACATTGACACTTGACAGATGATGCAGACATACAGCAGCTCTCGACATAAATCACTGATTGGGCCTATACTATATTTCCTTTAGTTTCTAATTAGGTACTATTTACAAGTTAGTACTTTTACATTTTCAGAAAGCCTCAAATATTCAATATGTATTTAATTTAGTCACGGGAAAAGAAAGAAAGAAAGAAAATAATTTATTTATAACAGTAATAACACATTGAGGTATCCCATCTTAGGCCTCTAGGTTGGCAACGCATCTGCAATCCCCCTGGTGTTGCAGGTGTCTATGGGCGGTGGTGATCTCTTATCATCAAGAGACCCACTTGCTCGTTTGCCATCCAGTTGAATAAAAAAAATACATACACAGGCTAAAAAAATACAAACATAAAAATATATGCTGCTATTAATATATGCTATAATAAATAGATGCTGTTATAAAAACACACATTGTGGGTTGTATATTTTTTTGCGTTTTTATGACTATGTGGAACCCTATAATTTTGCATTCAGTTGAACGCCCATGTGCGTTTGTGGTATTAAAAAAAATATGTGATTTTGAAGCGGCAGGGAGTGCATTTAAAGTACTACTACGGTACCTACTGCAATTACCGCATTGGTGTTTTTTCTATAGCCCACGCAATTCCTAACAGAAAATGTAGAGAGTAATAAAATTACTTATTAATTACATTTTGTCCGTTAGGAAAGTAAGAAGATTAGAGACTTCTCCAACCGCCGTCGACCAACATTAAATTTTATTCAATGAAAATAATAAATGTTGAAAGATCAAATGGATATTTTATTAAACAATAGGTACCTACTCCATATTAAGAACAAAATAAATTATTTCTCATTTGTGTGGAAGCCGGTGTCAAGGTGCCGCTGAACCGATTAGTTCGTCTGTCTCTCGCAACTTGGCAATTCATTTTAATTACTTCCCTAATTGATAGGTGCTACTTACCCTTAATTATTAACCTGCAACTACCTAGGTGGGGCAATTTCGGGTAATAGTTGGCGCGAAATTAAAGGTGAAGGTGTGGGTCGTTACTCGTTTATATCTTCTAAATTGGTACGAGCATTTCGTGGAATTTCGATTACCTAGTTTCAAGTTTTTTAAATGAACAATTCTCATATAGAAATATGGATTTGAACTTTATATGCGATAAAAAAAATCCAACTAAATATTTCTGCGTAGTTAATGATAGGCAATAATAATGCGTTAACTCAATTATTTCAATTAGTTGGATTAAAACATAAGCAACAAAAAGTTGGAAAACCCCCGACTTTGTCACTTCAAAGTTCAATATCTCAAAAACGGCTGAACCGATTTTTATAAAACATGTCTTCCATCGCGTTTAAGTTTAAGAGCTACGGTGCCACAGACAGACAGACAGACAGGCACACAGACACGCATAGCGGTCAAACTTATAACACCCCTCTATTTGCGTCGGAGGTTAAAAAGACGTTCATGTTTTGTTGAAACTAAATCAAAAACTCACCCAAAAAGAAGTAACTAGGTAACGCTAACTAAAGAAATGGAGTTATCACATAAGATAATTTTTTGAATAAGTGCTTTTTGGGTGATGTTTTACGTAACAAAGTTCTACCTTTGAAATTTCAGTAATTAGAACAGTACCAGTAAAATTATTTGAGACAAATTACTGGCAGACATTCATGTCATAATGTACACATGTACGTACTTATATTTTATCTATGACGAAGGGCTACGGATTAGCCCGAAACATGTCGAGCTAAACTCGATTTAAGACGTGAGTTATCCGGGTCATAATATTTAATATTTTATCTATACTTTGTTTAGATAGGTATTTAACTAAATGTAAACAAAACAACGTCAATTGGTGTCTTAAATATTGAAATTCCCCCATTAAACTATCTAAACATTTACATTTCTGAATTGAAATACACCAGTCTAGTTTTTATTACAATGATAGATAAGTAAAATGTTTAAAATCCTTGAATGTACTAAATCTGGCAGCTGAAGTTTGTTTACATTTAGTTAATTACCTATCCAAACCAAGTATACTTATTTTATTCACCCGCAATTAATATAATTGCTCAACAAACGACACTTGGCAAATTTACCAAAGTACAGTCAACATCATAATTCTTAAGTACCTACTTACATAATGAATTTATTAGTGATATGGAATATGATATTTTGTACACAAAAACCTATGAAAGCTTGTTTATCCGTAGCCTAGTTAATACCTTTTAATACAAGTGTTGCTTATTCTGGTTCTAGGGCAATTTGTGTCTATTAACCCATGATATTATTTACTTATAATATATGAGATGATAAATGTTATGCTGATAGTACCTACCTGCATAATACTATTGCGAGCAATATTAATTAGAAACGTTTAAAGTTAGTGTAAGGACGGCCCCTGTAAGTAAGGGATGACTGAAAATTTGGAAATGTCAGGATAATACTGGAACGATCCGCGGGATGGACGCTGTGACAACGACTGAATAGATTTTGAAGGAGGCCGCTGCTCACACCGCATCGAGCACTAAGTAAAAAAATCCTTTTTTTCCACCTCTCCTTCAGAAAATTAACTTTTCCTCCCTGACGAGAGGGAGCAACGTGCAACTTTTCTGTTCAAGGCTTTTCTAAGTGTTTTATTGCAAATGCCATTTTTTTAAGTTGATAATTGTAAAGCCACGCTATTTTCTATGCTGGTTGTTCTTTAATAATATGTAGAATTATTTTTTTTTTAGTTTCTTAATGCTCGGTGTGAAAAGTTGTATGAGCCACTCGGGAGCAAAAATATTTTCAATTATGATTGGTTTTTTGGAGTCTTTTTGTATTTTTTATTTCAACTCGAAATTTGTTACTTTTACGGGTATCCCGTGAAACCATATCGAAAAACAAAACAAATAACAGTAACAAATTTGGAGTTGAAATAAAAAATACAAAAAGACTCCAAAAACCAATCATAATTTGATTGCTTAGTAGCGACATCTCTTGTCTGGGTGAGCGGTTGGTTCCGAAAGAGTGTGACGTCTCTCGATGAGAGCGGAACATAGATGTCGCTAGTGCTGCTGCATAAGTAGCGTAGTAGAAATAAACAACCTGAGATATGTATGCATAGGAAAATTCGTGTCTAGATTCCTGTCCAGCGGTGGTGTAAGGGTTATAGCACGCAGCACGGATTGCTGAGGACCTGGGTTCGATTCCCAGCGCTGGTCTCTTTTTCTGGTTTTTATGTACATCCATGCATTATATTATTTTCGATAAAATTATTTATTAGATATTTTCGATAAAATTATTTTCATCTTGGGCGTTAACACTTGAATCCTTCATTACGCTCAGGATTCTACTTTAGAATCTCTCGCTACGCTCAGGATTCTATTGTAGAATCCTTCGCTACATTCTGGATTCAATGTACGCCCTCGCCGTAAATACACCGTTTTGCTCCCTTGTGACACAAATAACTATTATTGGTACGGAACCCTAGACCATCAAATTATTTTCAAAGGCGTACGCGTTCTCGTCTATAGGTTTATACATAATATTAACAACATACGCACGACTTCACTCGCGTGAACTATTGGTCTTGGCAATTGAGTTAAAATTCCGGAATTTTGGTAAATTCTCATAAGAATTTTTATTTACTAGGCATGAGTAGGTAACACATTTGTGCAAAATTTTATTTGTCAAGTTACTATGGAATCTGACTGTTCAATAGAAATTCCCCCGAGATTTTGCTCAATTATCACAGGAATTTTTGACCCGGTAACAATTTTTAATGGGTTGAATACAGCGGTATTCCGCATTACCTATCATTAAACATTTCAATGATGTAGTTCTTTGTTAAATCCCTACTATCCCTACTAATATTATAAATGCGAAAGTAACTCTGTCTGTCTGTCTGTTACGCTTTCACGTCGAAGCCACTGAACCGATTTTGATAAAATTTGGTATATAGGTAGTTTGAACCCCAAGGACCAACATAGGATACTTTTTATTCCGGTAGAGGGCACCACCGCGCGATAACCTAGATCCACGCAGACGAAGTCGCGGGCATAAGCTAGTATTAAATACTTGACACAGTTCTAGAATGTCAAAGTGGAAAAAATTGTAGTGTAACACGCGGGATTTTTTAATCTTCATGATTTTGTGTTTACTCGAAAAAATTAAAAAATACGCGTCCAATATTTTCCGTTAGTCTAAACTCCTAACGCCCAAGTCAATTTCTAGTTTTATAAACATCAAAGTTTATGTCACTTGTGAGAGAGTTCAATGTCAAATTACCGATAAGTCATTTATAGTTAAAAAGGACTTTGGGCGTTAGCAGGCTAACCGACGGATTAATTTGTATGGCCTATATTGCCTCTTACATTAACCACACTTATCTATCAAAACAAATATTTTACGACCCAGGTGGGCGAACCACTTCTTTCCCGTTACTCGTGTTTCACCTTGATCTTACTCTTAAACTTCATGACCAGCAAACTATTTCCATCCCATAAACCTGAATTATGCACATATAAACTTTATCTCTAACATACAACCTCGTACAATTTTCCCAACAATTAAGCACTGTATTCAAATTCATTTTCTGGAGCTATGTTATGGCGCGTGGAAGGCCATTGATAATTGATTTACGATAATATACATAATAAATATGATATCTTGTTGCTATAAAGACTATTTTGTTTTAGCAACGGCTACCAACTAGTCACGGCAAATTGTATTCTTGTTAACTAAAGTTGTGTCAATTAACGTGGTCGTTAAAGTCAGTTTTAATTGTGATTAAACGTAACTAGTTTTGTTGTTTAGTTTCATATTTCGTTTTCTTGTCTTAGGCACTCCTTTAACTTGTTAGTCAACAAAAAACCGTCTTTTGCAATTGTACCAGGCTGCCATCAATTAATCTTTATCTTTATCTTTACGCATACACTGCTCTCCACAGGGACCTTCCTCGCACTTGTCCATTGCTTTTTATCATTTCATCAGATATTATGTTATCCATAGTTTTAACCTCTTCGCCACATTCCATGTTTACTAATATAGGTTTTTAGTTCTTTAGTAACCTGTAAACTTCCCGATTATATGCTGAAGTTATCTTCTTTGCTCGTTTTCAACTAAATAACTGATTAACATATTTTTTACAAACTTTGATTTTATAGGCTAATACTGAAACGTGACGTCACTGGTTAACCAACTTAACCCTTAATAAGTTAGGAGCTATTTAGCGTCCACATGCATTGATTTAGAAATTATGTTTTAGTAATTCATTGTAATTATTGAAAATACTACTATAGCTTTAAAAATATCCTTTACCAGATATGTATTAGATAGCTGCTTTTGATTCTGTGGTAGTATGCTCCAATAAATGGGGCCTTATTAAGGGTTAATTAACAATGTATTTATTTCAAATCTGTTAAAAATAAAGCTTTACTTATATACGTTATTATTTGGAAATAATTCCGATCCGCATTGGCGATCCCTTAAAATAGCGAACCCACTGTGTTAAAAATAAAGTAGTGTTAAATACTTGTGATGTGTTTAATATTTTTTTTATAATATTGTTAATCTGTTAAAAAAAATATCTCGTTGTTTCTTGCCGGATTCTTCTAAGCAGATATTTTTCCGAACCGGTGGTAGATTTTTTTTTGACATTCATAAGTTCTTGTTATAGCCTAAATTGAATAAACATATTTCGACTGACTATGATTAGATTAAAATAAAATGTTTTATTTTGGAATTATTGGTTAACTAACTGTTGACCGCCACTTTGTCTGCCCAGAGAAGGTTATCGCACACCCTCGCGAGCAACTTATTTTTTCAGGATAAAAGGTAAGTTATTATTTATTTTAGAAAGAAAGAAAGAATAAACATTTATGTACATTTATTTTGGTGTTCTATTATGATGTGTGCAAAATTTCAAGGCATTGGTTCAGTAGTTAAGGTATAAAAGCGTAGTAAGGATAGTAAGGATTGCGTTAAGGGTTGCCCTATAATAGTAAGCCTTCATCAAAAGTGAGTAAAAATATACTGATACAAAAGCATTCTAAATTAATCACAAAACCATTTGGTAAGATGCTTGTCTACAAATCTCCTACAGAATGTTTGTTTTCCAATTTCATTTAAATAAACGTTACTTAACTGCGGTCATTACTAATATTTATCACCTTACGTAGCAATAATATATTGCTTTAGGAGCTGTAAAAATATAATGACACAGGTTAGCAGTAGGGTAACTATTAGAGGGCTAGGGTGAACAGACAAATTGAAAACTATTTTGCAAAATGTCTACAATTTGTGGATGAAATTGCTGACGCAATTATGGGAGTTCTCCCCTTCTGACTATCCTGCTTTTATGTTTAGTTTATCTTAGTACGATAATTTGTGAATTTAAAGACACACAAAGACAAAATCTATTTTTATAGACGCTGAAAAAAAATCTATAGTTTCAGTAGTCAAAGTTTTAAGCTTGACAGGTAAAAACAGTTCTTCGTGGGTTTCGCATGATTTTTCGAAATTCATGTGCGGAATTACATTTTCACCACGAGCTTTTGAAGGAAACATCGTCTTGCCGATTCAATGGTGCGTGCGTTTCCAATCCGCACTGCGAACTATCAATCTGGACACAGTGGGACCATTTGCTGCTACGCGTTAACATTAAATCGAGAATGATTATTTTCTGCAAGTTTAAAAATCGTTAAGATTGTTCAATTTTGACAGTTACCTATACTTGGTTTGAATAGGTATTTAATTAAATGTTAACAAAACAACGTCAATTGGTGTCCTAAATAATAAAATTCCCCCATTAAACTATCTAAACATTTACATTTCTGTATTGAAATACACTAGTCTGGTTTGTATTACAATGATAGATAAGTAAAATGTTTAAAATCCTTGAATGTAACAAATCTGGCAGCTGAAGTTTGTTTACATTTAGTTAAATGCCTATCCAAACCAAGTATACGTACTTCCAAACGAATAAGTAATGTTGTAGTATGTAACGGTGAGAGAATATAAAAAAATACCCTCTTAAATACATTTTAAAAAGTCGCCACATTCGATGGCCATACGCTGCGGATCCCAAGTTATATATAAAATCTTTTTAAACACAATCTTTGCAATCCAAACTAATATATAAATGAGAAATTACCTCTGTCTATCTGTTATCTTTTCACGAGGGACCGATATAAATGAAATTTGATATGAAAACAGTAGGATAGTTTTTATCAGTAAAATTGCATAGTCCTCGCGGGGTAGCGATTAACGAATTCTTCGCAGACGGAGTCTCGAGCAAAAGCTAGTAGCCTATTTATATTTTGCGCTTAACGAGCGGCTTTTTACTACAAACTGAACCGTGAAGCCCTTATCATTAATCATTAGTTCTGTGGTTCTAGCCAAAACCTTTCCCTGTGCTCTGTACGGTATGACAATGCCCGCCTTAAATAGATTTTAAAAAGTTGCCGCACTCGCAGGCCGTGCCATCTGCGGATCCGAAGTTATTTAATAAAAATATATTTCAAGGGACTCTGGCGTTCCAGGGGATTTTAGTTCGTTCCCGGGGAGGATTTAAGAGACGCCTCTTTGCTTAGCGCGGGCGCATTTACGTTTTTTTCATAAGTTCGCTTTAGTGACCTGGGTTTTAATTTGGAGCGAATTGAGAACGACTTTACAGCGGTCAAAGTAAGTTAGTTTCGCGAAACTGAAGATGGATTTTTTTTTTTCTAAGAATAAATAGTGCTCGAAGTGACTTTAGTTTATGACTTAAGTACAATTAAAGTAAAGTAACTGACTTGGCTATTTTACAAACAAAATTAATTGTGGATAGCGTAACAAATGTGTCGAAACACTAGTTGTTCTAAAGTTACCTTTTGGCAGAAGAAAAAGCTTTCTGCATGTTAAAAACATCATGTATTGTGTCGCACAGACGTAGCTGTGGTGCAATGCGTTGTTGGTAGCGGAGAAACAGAGTAAAAATATTGTAAATCAGTGATATGAACCTCCGCAAAGTAACACCTGACTGAATAAATCAATTACTTATAAAAACAAATTACATTGATTGTAAATAGTTGCTCAGTGTTACAAAAATTAACAAAAAATACAGTTTTCTACAAATTGAACTGATATGTGTTTAAACACATGTAACCTTAATAGACACACATCCAACACGCTCAAAAACGTTACTGCCCAACGCTTTTGGACAATCTCGAGCGTATTGCGAATGATTAAGAGCACTCAACGATATAAATATATTATTTTTGTATTACGATCTAATTGTTCTTTCACAATGAGGCTTGATTGAATCAGGTAAGTATGTAAAGGTTCATAAATAATCTAATACAGAGCGTATTCCTGGTAGTATTAATTTTGCTTAAGTTCTATGTAATAAAAAATAACCTAAATAACTTTTACTCGCTAGAGATTATTTAATGATGTGGTTACTTTCATTCAATACGTAGGACTATAAATACATACCACAGCATGAGCATTGAAAAATAAGTTTCTAACTCGAGTCCCTGTTGTTTCAACAAATGACACCCTTTTGCTCATAAACTGAAATATAGAAGGTTATAGTTGGCATAGTTGGCCGTCAAGAACTAAATAACCTAAGTTTGCTATTTTACTCCATCGATCGCCATAGATTTAACGATTCCCTACTTGTTTCAAATACTTTTATTACACCGAAGTATCAAAACTAACACATGTTACAATAAAATATGGTCATGCTTAAAACTAACTTAAATGTAGATTATATCCTAAATACTTAAATTGCTTTCCACAATAAAATATGACGTCCGTGCGTATGTTTATTGGGCTGTATCACTTTCAAACGACTTATAAATACAAGCTTATTTAAACTCTCTCTCTTTCTTATAGAGTTGATATTATGTGCCGGGGAATACTATCACGTTTGAAGAGACCCAAGCTGCCATTTGGCTCATTAGCTATATTTATTTTAGATCGTAACGAATGATATGGAATAACCTATCACGCGATAAGCGCTTTACAATGCACGACTGGGAAGTCGTCGCTTCGACGTTAGAATTCATTCATTTATAACAACAATTACACATAAGCAGGCTAAAATTAAGTACAAACATAAACATACGTAGGTGCTATCGAATGGCTGTATAACTTACGATATCATGTCATGGCCATAGGACAAGATTAGAAAAATTACATTGATATCCCTCCAGAAAGACTAAAAATGAAAAAGACTAAAAGAATAACAAAGATTGATTTACGTCACGTCTTTGACCTTTGCGAAATTAAGTAAAGATTGTTGATAAATTAAAAATGTTTCTACCCAATTTTTCACCTTATTGCAAACTGTGTTTTTTTTTATAATAACTTGTCTAATCTCATTGCAAAGCCGTCTTAACCACATGGAAATCTGTGCATTATACAAGTAGGTACGTCTTTTTACACGAATAAAAAAGACTGCGAAGCAAAATGTAGAGAAAGTCTTTCGGCAACAAACACTACGAACAAACCAATAAAAAAATCCTTGGTCGTAAACTGTAAACATTCTCTTAAACAGACTTACAACTTTCACTATAATTTAAACCTAATTAAAATGGTCCATATCAATTAACAGTTAAATTATACAATAAAATAGTTTTATTTCAATTCGTAAATCGACCCGTATGTGTTTTATAATGAACAAGGCATAACTGAAGAACATGTGTTTCGTGGTTTATACATCGTTAATCTTCATTTTTGTTAATTAGTTTGAGTTAAAATGTTAATTTTAATATTTACTTGAGAAAAAACGTTGACAGCTTTATTTTGTTTGACTCCACCTGTTGTTTTTTTGTTAACTTCATTCTAATGGATGTCCTCGAAACAATCGGCTATATTTTTAAACTGAGCGTTCACCTAATAAAATGATACTATTTTTATCAGACTTTAGGAACGCAGTGTTTTAAAACACTCTCCAAGTCTCCAATTGATGTTTATCGTCTTTGAAGAATGTCAAAAGGCGTTTAACAAAAAAAAATGCTTTTTTTAATGCAACTGGTAAATATTTCTTCCCGAAACACCAATTAGCAGTATCATTGAAGAAATTATACCATTTATACCGGAGTTATCTTGGTGCTTAAACATAAAATATCTCAAAACGCACTTCGGCGGTTGACAATACGGTTGTGGTTAGATATTTTTGAGCATCGCTCCATAATATTGAAAGCGACTGTTCTACTGAACAATTATATCAAGCGATGGATTAAAAGGGAATATATTAAAACGTCACATACCTAAGATAGCACTGAGCTGCACTAAGTACTTCAAGCGTGTTCCATCTTAGGTCACTTCAACACTTTTTTGCTCCTAAACTTAAGTTGGCCAAAACATGCCGCAGAGTAAATAGCTAACGGTCAAGGTGGCAAATGTATTCCAAAATTTCCTACGCTTGAATTTTGACCCTCGGCGTCTCGTACCGCTCGCATATTTAAACGAAAGAGGTGAGAAAAGGTTCCCTTGTTATTTTAACTGATGTTAAAATGAATTAACACTTTTCAGGTGTTTTAATAGGCGCTTAATCTTTATTGTACATGAACCTCAGACTTCGATCTGTGACGTTTTAAGCTTTCGTGATTTTCACTCATAGTCAAAATACCACCAACGGGACTTTATACGCTAACACACACGAGTAACATTTACCTCGACGTTTCGGCAACATTGCAGTGGCCGTGGTCACGAGTAGACTGAAGTGTGGGGTGCCAAGT
The DNA here is from genome assembly GCF_025370935.1 of Choristoneura fumiferana. Classification (NCBI taxonomy): domain Eukaryota; kingdom Metazoa; phylum Arthropoda; class Insecta; order Lepidoptera; family Tortricidae; genus Choristoneura; species Choristoneura fumiferana. Next base: position 8,984,038 of record NC_133483.1, on the reverse strand, counting down.
CTGCCTAGCAGCGCGAGTCCTTCGAACTAACCGCACTTGATCACTAATAGTACCGACACTCGTATCACGTAAATCATGTATCGAGGTAAATATTACTCGTGTGTGTTAGCGTGATAAGTCCCGTTGGTGGTATTTTGACTTCAATCTGTGGTCGGTGAGATGAACGGAATTAAACCAAAACCAGTTTCAAAGCTCAAATTGGTTTAAGTTTCTTTAAAATAAATATTTCTAGGGGGTTTATTAGCAAGTACTTAAAACACTACTTAACTTTATTTCAATGTTATCTGTTTTGTATTTTGACATCGATATTATCCATAATGCTAAATTTTGATCCGAGGGCAAATCAAACCAAACAGACTGCGCGCGACTGCCGAGTCGGTAGGTACAATCAATCAAGTAAGGCTAAGGGTACCAATGTAATTATCTCCCTCACTTTATCAATAACATAACTTCAAATTTTTTATTTTTATGTAAAAATTCATTGTTTAAATAAATATATTAATCAATAACATAACCTAACAAACTTAAAAAAAGTAAAAAAAACCGACATCATCATTTCGAAGTTATTTTTAAGATCACCGCAAGAAAACTCGCTTTCACGTAAACGCATTGAAATTGGTCCATCCGTTTGAGAGCTACCATGCTACAGACAGACAGAACACCTCTTTGGCGTCGGGGTTAAAAATATGTATTCACCAAGCTCATTATTGCAGTAATAAGTTTTTGTACATATTTTTAAGCATCCTGGAACATTAAATTGGTATATACCTGTAAGAACTAGTTTGCGAGTCAAAAGTTTGACTGCTGAAATGTAAAAAGTTGCAACATCATTAGAATCTAATAATAAAAAAACCATGTCTTAATACATTTTAACTTCATTTTATTGTCAATAAAAAAGATATTTCACGAAAAATCCTAAACTAATTGCTTACGCGTCTATTCCGGGTGTTTATATCCTCGCTAACGACGTTCAAAAGGGCCGTTCCATCACGCTTCGGGCATTAGGGGCTGCTCACAAACAATAATAGTGTTTAAATTGCACCCACAAATTTATTGTAATTACCTAAATACGCCCATTGCGTGTCCTGTACAGTCGACTTTAATGAGTCGAAAGTTATACGCCGTAGTGTTGGTATTTTACACTGAGATTACGAGTAGAATTGTTATTTGAGCATTATTTGAGTATCTCTCAAAAAAATTGCCAATCGCATTTTTTACTGCGATACGCAAATAAAAATAGTACTGAGCTTAATTAACATACATATTTTCTCAAAATGTGCCAATGCATTTGTATGGTAATTTAGGACGTTTTGAGAAACTATGTTAATTAGCTCCGTTCATTTACCCTACTTACCTGCATTATTTTTTACGAATCGGAGTCCTAGCAACAAATCACAAAAAACCATGCCTCCTGCAATACAATCTATAGTTATAGATGCATTTTAAATGGTCGGCGAAGCTCTATGTCTGGCTAATTAAATAAAATGTAAAGAGTGGCCCGAGCTCAAAGAGGCACTTGATTATAATAGACGGAGGATTTACCAGTAATTAGTAGACTGCTCGTTAGCCAGGCAAACTTCGCGCAGGACTGAGAACGAACTGTGCGAAACCAGGAAGATGAAAAAACCGCTCAAGTGTGTATCGAGCCACGTCCAGTGAAGGTTTCCGTATTAATAATCGGTAAATTGAATGTTAACTTTATTAGCATTACCGTTAATTTGTAATTATTACCAAACTACGATAGCTTTACTTTGAAATCCCTATGTTATGTACTGCTCTAAACCTTTTCATGTATCCTAAAACGACAATTCATATTTAGTGAAAAGTCTCCTTGACTTTGGACATCATACAAAGATGAATATTTCGCAAACCAAATTTGAAAAAATATTCTCGCGAAACTCCAATATTATTCGAACACCTATCTAGTCTCATCAAAGCTCATCCCCCACTTTATGCGCAGGGGAGGCACCTTTAATTTTTTAAGCATTTTGTTTACCTACTTTGTATATACGCGTAATGAAAATTAGAGCAAAATTGTAGCTTCCTAGTACTAGCCAGGCCGTGGAAAAACTGACGGATATACAAACATTCTTACATGGCGAAACTATTAGAATTCCTAGTTAGGGCCACGGTTAGATTGTCATAATTATGTTGATAAGGAAACAACATGTTTCTTGAAATGTTCCAATTCCTACAACGTGTTACTTGTACCGAACTACATATTGAATACCTACAATACCTTATTCGAAAGGAAACATAACTCAAAGTTCAAGGAAAATATTGTAACCATTTTTTCTCGACTTTAGGTGAGAGTATCAATTATTATTTTACCGAGGTGTTAGATTTTCTTTATATCTATACGTTTTATACAAACTACACGTACTATCTACATAGATACGTACAATAGCGAACATGAACAGAAATTTTATTCGCAATATTCCAATAAGATTGGATAAAGATTGATTACCTACAGAATTGCGTCAGTAAAGCGCGTATTTTTACAAGCTCTGATTTAGCTTGCTGTTTGTTGTTTCCTTCAAAATCTTTCCAGTTAATTTGGATCTACCCGCTTTCATTGATCGGATTGGCTTAAAAATTTGTATGCAATAACAACGCAAGTAAAAAAAAGTAAAAAGTAGTCTGCAAAAAAAACTTATATTAGAAATGAACCTTTTAATACATACTTATATACGTATTTATTATACCATATATGTATAAAAATCCTTTTTTTTCACAGAATATAATTATAATATAGTCGTCTCGTGGTCATGGCGCATAGCGCATGCAACTGTGCCGAAATATTGACCTTCGTTAAAATCAAGGTACGCGGAACAAAACCCGAATTTTATTCATAAAATGAATAAAGCTATGTTACAAAAACACCTTTATTTTATTTATTCTCAACTTATTTTATAACGCCCAGAGTTCAAACTGAAAATTTGCCAGCAAACCATGGAGCGCAACATTTTAGGTGTTCGAAGGTCTGATTCAATCAGAAACACCGACCTGTGCTCCAAAACTTCAGACCAGAAGAAAATAGTCGATGTATGGAAGAAGACCGCCAAACTCGCTGGACAAAAATGACTACCGATTCCATGCGATGGGCACTGGAGTTGGCCTAGTACCTAGAGGCAGGCGAAAAAAGACATGACGGGACGATTTGAAACAGTTCGACACAAATTGTCAAGATTTTGCGGGGGATAGAACCTGATGGGCTACTATTTTTGATAGTCCAGAGTTACTAAACAATATCAACTTTCATGTTTCCAGAGCATCAATTAGAAATAACTATCGACCTTTGGCGTTACCACATGCGAAAACAAATTATCGTAAAAATTCATACTTTTATCGAGCTGCGAGGTCGATGAACGAACTGAGACAGCGTTATGAGGATCTAGATCTGTACCGATTAAATCTATGACCGATTAAAACCTGCTGCAGTAAGAAACCGTATAGCATCCAATTTCTTTGCTCCTCATCCCGGGGTTCAGTCGCCTCTTTGATTTTTTTTTGTTCAAAAATTTCCCATTTTGTTTTTCATTTATTTTCAATTTCTTTGTGCTTATCTTTTCATATCTTCGTATTATCTATGGAAACCTTTAATTGGCTTTATTGCTACATGTTTTGTATTCCACCTGTATTAGTTAATTCAAGCTGTTGGTTTTCCGAATAAAATGGTGGTGGTAGGACTTTGTGCAAGGTCCGCCCGGATTGCTACCACCATCTTGCTCGCTAATCCTGCCGTGAAGCAGCAGTGCTTGCATTGTTGTGTTTCGGCGTGGAGAGTAAGACAGCCGGTGAAATTACTGGCACGTGAGGTATCCCATCTTAGGCCTCTAGGTTGGCAACGCGTCTGCAATACCCCTGGTGTTGCAGATGTTTATGGGCGGTGGTGATCTCTTACCATCAGGAGACCCACTTGCTCGTTTGCCATCCAGTCGTATAAAAAAAAAAATATATATATATATTTTAAAGAAAAATATACCGCGACTTGGAATAATAAGAAATTGGTTAGACTGTTAGAATTTTGAATAAATTTCTTCTTAGAACACATTTCATATTGAAGGCAATGTCTGCGAATGTCTTTAGCTGTAATGATTTTCGCTGCGTTCTCTGTCAGTCAATTAGTCAGTCACGTTACTCTTAAAAAATATTCAGTTTGAATTTTGCCGCAGATTCATGAATTATATATTCTGATAATTCAATTTTTACATGCTTAATATACGATATCGCGAGCAAGATGAATGGATTAACAGAAATACAATATTTATGAGCTCATCCCGGTATTCATTCATTCCCTAGCGTTACAGAATGAAATCAATTTGACACCTCATTACCATACACTCCAACAAATATATGACTTGTCGCGAATTTCATCTCTTTATCACATCTATAAGGTAAAAACAGAGTAAAGCGTTTTGTTTCCAAATCAAATTTACTCTTTGTTTTTGGTTAACGCTTAGAATTTCGTTCGTGTGTTAGTTTAACCGTCGTAAAAGTAAGGATTTATGATTTTCTGAAGCTCTGGCTGTGTTATAAAAGTAAGTTTTTTTCGGAAACCTCAGTCGCAAGGATTGGAATCATTTTAGGATTTGGTAGGTATGTTACCTTTTTTTCATACACTTACTTGCAGAGAAGTAGGTACAGGGACAGGATTAAAAATTGTAACAGACATTAGTCTCTCTAGAAGTTTCTGGTACTCTTCCTGTTTAAAAGGTAATCAAGAATTAACACAATTAATTATACGCAGTAAAATAGTGTTTTTAATTCACACATATTTAGGGAAATTGGTTTAAAGAGTGAGTTTAATATCTCTCATTAGTATGCATCATGTCAATGACACTCGTAGTGTTTATAAATTTTCGTCTAACAATGAGTGTTAAGGTATTTGTGTATGAAAAAAGAATATAAAAAAAAGATTTGGCCAAAAATTTTATTACCAGGTAGTTTCTATCTATGAACTAAGCCGTCTGTCGAAGTTAACGGAAATCAGGCAAAACACGGTGTATAATACAGTCTGATACTCACAGTACCATTTTACAACAAGTGCCTTAGTGCCTTAAGCCCATACCGAAGCATGAGCTCTCAAAGCCATGCCACCCAGTTTTGAATCTTAGTACCCTCTGATGAAGTTAAAATTGAAATTATTTTCATTTAGCTTTTTTAAAGACCGCTAACCCATCCGCTGCCGCGCCCCACCCAGGCCGCTGTCAACCGTAAAAGCTAAACAACGCCTGGTAAAAGCCGTCATATCAACCTGAGACGTTTCTCACGTGGCCCAAAGATGATATTTTGGCGGAAAAGTGTTAGGTAAAATTTTTGGCTGTGTGACAATGATACATTGAGTAGACGTAAATTACAAGAGGCCCTAAAATAACATGACAGCGAAAATAACTGTGTTTTCGCGACTAAACTCGTATTTAAATCATCATTCGTAGAGAAAACAAATAAGTGTACAAAATATAGTTCGAACTTAAAAATTATACAAACTCCCATTCTATTTTTCTTATTTTCTTTTTATATAGATACTGTGTAAATGTAATGAGACTGTAAGAAACTACGTCTAACTATGTAAATTGTTCACCTTTCAGACCTCCACAAAGTAAGGACATCTATTTAGGGCTTCGTAATTGATTAGCAAAAATTCACTAGGCAAATTCACACACACCATAGAATTTCTTCGCATGTGTGTGCAGGTTAATGATGATGACATCATGGTGTTTTCTTTTTTCTAATTTCGCACATTCACAAATTCCATTCCTCTGCTTGAGAGGCCATAAAATAATGTCAAACCACTAAGCTATAACGGTTTTGAAATAGTCTTGTCTCAACCGCTCGAGCTTATGCCTTGCGCCAACCACCATTGCTTTGTATAAGTAAAATTCGATTGACATGTCATCGAGCCGCTTTCGCCGTCTTTTATATTTTTGCAAATGTCATCTTTATGGTACGCAAGGAGGGGCTTTGTGGGCAAATAAAGAGTTTATGTGAGTGGGTGGGAACTGAATTAATTTAGAGTTTGATGCCTTTCTGAATGGCGATTTGAATTTTATTGCCTTTTCCGGTTGTCATGTTTATTTGAAGACTATGAAAAACATCACACTTTTGTACATATCTGAACTAAAAACAAGTTTGTTTGAAATACAATTAAAGATTTAACCCTATTCCTAACTGACATTTAATTTTGTAAACAAGTCGGAGATTCGTTGTCAAAATCTTAAGTGGAGTAAACAGTTTATTTTTATTTCAGGTTTCAAAATTGCGAAATAAGTTCATTAGATTAATTATGAATCATTATCAAAGCCCTTGTTAAACATAAACGTTGTGCGTGCATAAAAGTCACAAAATAGAGTTTATTTTTATCTTCATGATCTTTTCCTTGTTCGCTCTTTAAAGTTAAACTACATTCTAATAAGAATTAAAGTCAGACAGATGAAACAATTACACGTCTCACTCTAACGTTGCAGCCAGTTAACGAACAATAAGAGAAAAATAGCTGAGCACCAATCTCTTATAAAATCGCTCACTAAGGCTAGGAGCAATGATGTTCCACCGTTACCTAAGGTTCAAAGATTCGGTATATTGCAATTTTGTCATTCCTGAATTGCGACTTTAACTGTGACGTGCGACAGTTGTTTTTAATAAGAATGTCAATATGCCTGTCAATCAGACCGGCTTACCGGCAATATAGGGACTCACGTAAGGTAAAGACGAAATATACTATGATAAAGCTTTTATTTTATTTGTCAAATAAAAGCTCGTTTTCTTATGCTATTTAAACATTTTAATTTATAAATTGTTATAAATAAAAATATTTATTTCTTCAATTTATAATAAATATTCAACAATATGACTTGTTATTGTAATGAAAATCTTAATAATTAAGGTACAGGGTCCATTAAAATATCTGATTGAATTATATGTATATTCTTAAATAATACGTTATTTTATAAATACGCAACTACATATTAATGTCAAAAAAATAAGAAATTGAACGGCAATTGACTACAATTATTTTAAAAATATAATAGATGCAATACAAAGTTTGATTACAATTTTACCCAATTTTGCCCGCAACTAGGGAAATTCGGCGATAACCCACGATGGGATATCTCGTGTCCCGGCTCTAGCTCTGAAAATTGCAAGCTATCCTAGCTGACAAGCAACGTCGGGAATCGCGGACTGCGCGACTCGGGGTTTTGGGAGGATCCAATTATACCGCCTTTTGAAGGTGTTACAATGTACATTCCTTTGTCTTTACCACTGACACTAGAAAAAGCATAAATTATTTATTTTGTTTATTTATACCTCGTGCGTGTGCGTCAGCTTTATTGTAGGCCTCTGAAAAATAATGTGTATTTGTGCTGCACACGTATGCACAGGGCAAGGCGTAGTTTTACAGCTAGGGTCCGTTTTAATTTTTATTTGATCTGAGTTTGACCATGAACGATTGGTATATATTTATGATAGGTTAACCCCCTGTTTCACCATCCATTGTTTAAATTTATTTGACGGATAAATGTGTTGCCGTCTTTGTTCGTTTTGTTCGAATAGACAGAGACGGCATCACATTTATTCGTCAAATAAAATTAATCAATGGGTGGTGAAACAGCCCCTAAGTTTGTTGTGATTATTAGTTAAGTATGACTGAGTTCAAAAACAAACTAAAATACATTAAGAACGAATATTCACAGACTCAACCATGACAGTGCCATAAATTTTGCCATTACGTTTTGACCGTAATAATTTACCTTTCAATTAAATACTTATACTTAATTAGAAGTTAACCTTAAAAGGACTCTTTAACCTTTAACTAAAGAAAACTACTGATTGGTCTATTACAACATATCATAACCCAGTTTATTAAAGATTGATACTGGCCGTGAGTCTAAAGCAATTTTTTTGAATAAAGTAGGTTTCAAAAAAATACGTTGGCATCAAAACTCTTTCCAGCATCATATACCAATGAATCGCACAAGTTCTGCGTTAGTTTTGTCGACCGGATGGCCAAGTGGTTAGAAAACCTGACTACGAAGCTTGAGGTCCCGTGTTAGACTCCCGGCCGAGGCAGATATTTGTATAAATAATACGAATGTTTGCTCTCGGGTCTTGGATGTTTAATTTGTATTTAAGTATTTATTTATCTATATAAGTATGTTTATCCGTTGCATTGCCTAGTATCCATAGTACAAGCTTTGTTTAGTTTGGGACTAGGTCAATTGGTGTCAAGTGTCCCATGATATTTATTATTTTATTATTTATTTATTAAATACCATGGGTGTTACCATTCGATTCCGGCAAATCAAACAACTGATTGTGGCTGATATTTCCATCCACCTTTGTTAAGAAACATTCTGAGTAAATATTTTTTCTATTCTTTCACTGCTACAAAATTCTTGTGCTGAAGGTGACGAAATTTTATTCACAGGTCCGCACTATAAATACAGTAGAATATATTAAAGCTTAAGTGGCCTGGGCGAAGCGGGCCGGTCTAAATATCCCTGGGCGGTTTACGGGCAACCACTTATTTACAGCTCGGGTGACTATATAGAAAGAAATTACTAAAATGTAAGAAATATTTTTGAATTTATTCTTGCAGTAGCCCTACGATGTTGACCTTAGTGTAGTGATTATTTAATTTTGCAGCATGCTATAAAAGTAGGTCTTTGTATATAAAATAATTTTTAGATTATCAAGATGGTCGACAATATGCAAAAGGCTTATAGATTAGGTTTCATGCAGCCATATCATGCGACAGAGATACTGCTTTCCGCAGTGCGGATAGAATTATTGTAGTCTCAAAAACTTACTTCGATTATCAAAAGGATCATCTTTATTTATCCTGTTTAAATGTTTATCTACAAGATGAACAGTCTTAACATTTAAATAAAAATAAAATAATTTAAAAAAAGTGATGGGATCTGCATGACTCAGGTTTATTTTCAATTTTAATATAAACAAATCTGAACCGAAAATCACGAGAATTGGCTATTACATAACACGTTGTAGGTACCAACTTCAACTAACGCAGAATAATAGCGCATCTACGCACGTACTGTCATAAAGGTACGTCCACACCGATGATGTGAATTTTATTACCCTCTAGTCTTCAAATTCCAAGACTTTCTGAATTCACACCGACCTGGGAAGGCGATAAAACTGTCATTTGTTTTGAATTTACGAGTTTTCAAGAAAAGTCGTTTTACGGGTCAGTGGGTCGATTTAACACAAATAGCCCGTTGTAGTGCGCATTACATATTTTATTGTGCTATGTAAGACTTGAAATTTTACTATTAAGACACTAGAAGCTTGACATCGTACTACCTTAAGTGATCGAGGCTTCGGAATAGCACGTCAAACCGACTAGATTGATATTTGAAACTAGAGTTAGGGATTACATCGAAGTCCAAAAACGCAGTTAAAAATATACTTTTCGCCTCAGCACCTCAAACAGGCAGGTTTTGCTACGATTATTATTTTGCTCACTGATTAGTGTTGGGTCTACTCACTGAATTCCAAATATTTGAACTTTACTTTGATCTGTCATTTCACTTCGATAGATACCTAATAAATTACATGACAACGAAATATTTCCAAAATGTAAATTTTCCCGATCTTTTAATAAATTGAATTAATTTTTAACAAATCTATTTATGTTTATGTAATAGAAATCTTAATAAAACTCATATAGGTTTAATAACATTTATAATAAATTATACGTTTATTGTTCAACCTTTTTAATGACCCCCAAGCTGAGGCTTTTTGCAGTATTAAAAAATAAGTGTGACATATAGCACAAGAAGGTCTAATTTCAAATTACAATGCATGTATGAGTATGAGATTTGTATTGTAACTCCTGGGTACTTTTTTATGATTTTAAATGTGATTATTATATTTGTTTCTTAATAATTTGATTATATTTTAAAAAAATGTGTTTGTTTTGTAAACGGGTAGGTATATGGGGTTTACTCTTATGTTACATTTAAATGATGTTCTCGCTGCTGAGGTGAAAAATTGTATGTGTCACACGAGACCAAAGTTTTTTTGCATCTCGTGTATTTGAATCCCTTGCTGCTCTCAGGATTCTAACCTAGAATCACTCGCTGACGCTCGTGATTCAATTATAGAATCCTTCGCTTACACGGGATTCAAAATCAACACTCGCAACAAAAAACAACTTTGCTCTCTTGTTGCACAAATAACTATTTTTAATGAACTAAAACAATTAGGTACTTTGCTCACCCGCGACCTTATGACAGCTACGTTTAAGCAAGAAGTGAGTTCATGCAGTTCCTCCACTGTAAGAACACACACAAAACTCACAAACCCGTCTATCACCACCACTCATCTTAAGAGCAACACAAACCGTTCATCATGCTATCAGATGTGAGACTCAAAAACACAGAGACATGTTGAGTCTGTAGTGTGGTGATAGATAGGTTTGTGTGATTTGTGTGTGTTCTTACAGTGTAGAGGTGGAGGAACTGCATGAACCCACATTTCTTGCATAAACGTTGGTATCATAAGGTCGCGGGTTACCAAAGTAATTGTTTTAGTTCATTGATATGGTCCTCCGCAAAGAAACGCCTATTTCAATAAATTATACTTTTTTACTTTGAATCGTACGAGGCAAGCAAATAATTGTAATATTCCAGAAAATTATCGCCTTAGTTAAGCGGACAACTGCTTATTTATACAGCTCGATAGCTCTAAGAGTAGTAGGCTGTAAAATGACATTTAATTATTATTTGTTCTCAACAAGGTGTTAACTTAGTGCCAAAGTTAGGTGTGGCGCGTAATTACGATGTGGCAAAGTTTACCTTAACATCCCGCCAAGTTAAGGCCACCTGACACTGGACATTAATAATTTAAAGCCCTCGCACACGCTCTGACTAACGCATACGGACGGAATTTCGGTCCGATTGTAGTTTCTGATACTACAAATGTACATTATGGTTTTAAGAAGGATTTTAGTGTATTAGGAGGGCAATTTTAACAGAGCTTCGGGTGGCAGATAGAAGAAAATGTTGTAAATGGACGTTTAACAAACAGCAGATACTATACAGTACTTTAAAATTTTTGTATTTTAAAATACAGGGGGCCTACCATGATCTTTTCATAAACGATCCAAACGCAGAGCAGTTCAATTTAGGCACCTAAACTGAATCGTCGAAATTGGTACCACGACATTTATTTCTCAGAGCTGAGTCACAATGGTTTACAAGTGAATGAAAGACCGATATTGTCTCTGGTCCGAAACTGAAACGCTAAGTCGCGAAAGGGAGGCCGCTATATGCAAACCAAATATTATATACTAAAAGCTCTTTATTTTGGAAAACCATAACTCTATGTCATTCCGTGTTCTTAGCAACAGTTGTGTTGATTACAAATAAAATTTTTACGCTGTCACTAATCCACGAGACTCTTTTCTCACTGAAAAAATAGTTTTATCAATGAGGAGTTAAGAAGCACAATGTCGTGAGGTACCTATGAAAAGTTATAAAACTTAAATAAAAGTTTAAAAGTTCTTGAAATTTCAAAATATTCCAAGTAAAACACTTGAAATTCCAAAAGAATTGACAGAATGAGTAACATATACTGAATCGCAAAATTTGACACTGAAGCGATTCAATTCCCAATCAAGTTAAGCGTGATAGTACGAAAACCGCTTGAAGTGAGTGAATGAAAATGTCTGTATCGCTGTCGCTGAACCGTGCTTTATCTGAATCGCAAAAGAAACGTCGTGGTACGAAATAGCAATGCAGTTCAGTTTAGAGCCTAAACTAAATCGTATTAAGAGCGTGGTAGGCCCCCAGGACGCTAGTAAGATGTCTTATTCTAACAATCACCGTCATCCATGAGAAATCACTGTAATGTCTCAATTCATTATGGTAGGTATACTATATCTGTTTTTTTGGCCTGCGCTGTGGCCCAGTCAAATCTATTTCCAAATTTAAATTAAAACTGCTAACATTAAGGCTCCGAATCGTTAGTCTTAATTTGAGTGAGATGAGCTAGGGCGGCGACACAGTGAGAGCGAGCCCGTGGCATATTTTACTTTATAAAAGTAGCTATATACCTACTACAAAGCGTACTACAAAGTACATTCATTGCAGTTTCTACAAAAAATCTGTTGAAATATTCCTAACACAACAAAAACGACCATAAAGTCAGCCAATAGTCGCGAAATAAATCGCCATGACCTAAGTAGGTATCTATTGCGCGTATAACGCAATGTTTGGCTGTTATTTTTATCTCAAACTAACTTTTGCCTGCGGCTTCGCCCCGTTCCAGTTTGTTTTTAATATTTTTACGCACAAACCTTGTCCTGGCAAAACGAACACAACAAAAAAATAATTATCTATTTCGGTGGCTGTCGATCGGAAGTCATGCGCGTAGACACATTTCGGCAATTAATTTTTATTTGTTTAGAAGAGAAGATTAGATAGATAAAGGAACAAAACCATTAACTGAACTACAAAAAATACATGAGAATCAACAACAAGATATTATATAACGGGACAGTTACTAAATTTGTGTCAACATACTCTCGGGTTTTCAAATGTAGAATAAGCTAGTATGATTGACACTATCTCACTTATGTATTTATAAGTCGATCAACTTTTTCTTGTCATTCGTTGCTATAGTTACGGTCTCCTGAGTCACTCTTTAATCGTAAGTTTATGGGATTAAAATTTGCAAAACATGCATTTTTATGGTAGTTCTAAGATCCTTCCTATAATTGGTCAACTAGTAAGCATGTTAGTATAATGTGACACAACATTTCTTCTATTATACTGAACATACTACTTTTGTCCCCTCGCTGACGGGCCAGAATAACAACAAGAAATAGCTGATCCACCCTTAGACTATTATGTGTTTATAATATTAGTAAGGATGGATGGACGGTTAGTCCCGCAATGTAGCGAAACTCTGACAGAATCAAATATTTATTAACACACAATAGATAACAAATCCAAGGAAATCCGAGGGAGAGACCATGCCGAGCAGTGGGACACAGAAAAAAAAAATGACTAATACGATATAACAAACAACAAACTGAGTATATTTCTCGCCCCGTCTAATGACGTTTTAGAAAGAACCGGCAACTCGTGCAAAGCGACGAAACCCATAGCTTCGTAACGTAGTGTGGTGCGGGCGTTAAATTGAAATGCACAGTCAGCCTCAGAGCGTGATTGACGAGCGCCAGCGGTAAGCAAATACGATACGCGCACGCACGCTTATACAGCACGACGCGGCCACGACACGATCTAATAGTTAGGTAAGATAAACGTCAAAGTACTGCCCCAGTAGTTGCCATCTTAATTTTATGTCAGTGGGCACTTACCTTGCATTACAATATAAGTTTTCTTTATTGATCTCCAAGAAACAATGAGATTACAAACAAAAAAGTGTGACGGATATGAAACTTATTGCTTGTAATATGCTTACTAACTAACACACGATATTAACAATACGCTTGGTCAATGAAATTTTTCTTTTTAATAAACGAATCTCAACTATTGGTTTATGCAAACGACAACGATTTACGGGCTTACGGGCTGGTGAGTCAGATTCCCGGTGGTGATGTTGGAATGATGCCTCTAGCGCATAAAGACGTGGGAGGTGTATGTTAAAATCCCGCCTGGTAATCTGAAAATCTTTTTAATCTTTTTCCTTTATAAAAACTTTTAGGAACAGTATTGTTGGTCAGGAATTTGAATTACCCACGGACCTGTATTTAAATGCATGACATCAATCGACCGTATCTTACGTGACATAAAAACATCCTTTGATTTTCGAACAAAGTTGAGTTTGCCCGAACAAGCATGTTGCCAGTGGCAGCTACATTTAACAGAAGTACAAAAGGCGTATGGTTTAAAGCTGAATACTTCAAACAAAGGTGGGTGACATAATGTAGACATTTCGGACACAAAATGTCTTGGTGACTAACGCATTCATAATTTTACACGTCGGGTACTCAAACACTTCCATTTTAAAAATTAATCATTTTTTTAAAACTGTAATACCTGCACCCACGCTTCTCTACCTGCCCTATCTTAAGGTATAGCCATGCGCATATTCGAGGTCTACATATTTAGGTCATCCGCTATAACCTGTCCCACTAATGGACACTTGATGCCGAATACATCCGAGAGGGAAATCGAAAATGTCTTCAGCATTCGCTTGCCGCAAAATACGTCTTAATGCATGGAAAAGTTTAACAATTTTGACACGCCTTTGTCTGGAAAATTTTAGACTGTATTCGAAAAACAATTGTGAATTGTTATACATTAAACCCAATATTTACAAACGCTTGTTATAGAAGAAGATCCATGAAGGTCTTAAAAAGTGCAATTGATTTTTTTACATGTATGCATGTACTATACAAACTACTACATCAGAAGTAATAGAAGCTCTCAATTTCCCTAGAATTCACTCATCAGATCCTGACTTGGTGACTATCAGACCTAATACAAGTATTCCCATTCCAACGAAATAAACTTGTCAAATCGATTCATAAATTACATAGTTTCGAGGTAGCAGACAAAAAATAACCGAATTGATAACCTTCTCCATATCGGGGCAGGTCGACACTTATAATTTATCTTGAACTAGATTCGTTTGATTTTATCTGTCAAATTAAGTAAGTTAGAGGAAATGTTTTTGAAAATACTTCCGCATAGTACCTAGTTTTTTTTAATCATTATTTTGTGGCTAAGTAGTTTTAACGGATTAAAAGTTTCTTAAATCGTTCGATGCTGTTATCCTGCAAACTACACAGGTTTAATTAACCACCTGTGATCGTATGTTCTATCGAGATATCGAGAGCTCATCATCAAATCCAAAGCCTCAAAGTCAAAGTCAAAATATCTTTATTCAATTTAGGCTATAACAAGCACTTATGAATGTCAAATTACCACTGGTTCGGAAAAAACCTCTGTTGAGAAGAATCCGGCAAGAAACTCAACGAGGTATATTTTTTTAAATAGATTTACAATATTATTAAATGATATCTATACATCACAAGTATTTACCACAACTTTATTTTTAACACAGTAGGTTCGCTATTTGAAGGGATCGCTAATGCGGGTCGGAATTATTTCCATGATATAATCATTAACTTTATAATACCTACGCCTTAGATATTAATGTCTTCTTGACAATAGATCTGAATTTTGTATCAGTTTCATTTGTAATATTTTTGCAATTTTATTATAAAAACGTATGCAATTTCCCAGAAACGACTTTTTGGTTTTAGCCAGTCTGTAAAGTCTGCCTAAAGGTGATTGCAGTCAATCAATATCCCGTCGAAAAGAAGTTTTATATTAATTAATGTATTAAGAGAAGTTTCCCTGCCGGCCGCGCGGCCACGTTAGGTATTCGTTTGGGATATTGCTGTCTTTATCGCTCGTGACATAAGCGCTCGCAGCCGTCCCCCCCCCCATGCCTTCCGCAACGACGTCCGTAATTTATATCGAGATAGCTGTAGGCTTTTCAAGATTTGGGCGGTTGAATTTTGGGTTTCGTTGTCCTCATATTATACGAAAAGTATAGGACAGAAATCAATGATATTTTACAATCAAGATAATCATTATATTTTCTATGCCTGTGGTTTTTTCGATTTTTGTAAAAATGCTTTATTAGTCTGTTAACCTCTCTCATGTGAATTACACCACGAGTGCACATCGTTTTTTTTTGTCCGCACGTTTGAGCTCTGTTCTTGTCTGACATATATACATGCATGATTGATATGAAATTAGTCTGTAAACAGTTGACATCTTTTTTTTGTCGACGTTTGAGCTCCTGTAATTCTGATATTACACATTTATATGAAAATCTGAAAAACCACAGGCATAGATAATTACGTCTAGTCCATACTCACAAAATTTCATCTATTTCTGTTGCCTAGTTTTCAAATGAGACCGGGACTACGTTTGTATGGAGAATGGAACGAAGAGACTTCTCTTAATTTATCGTTTAAAAGATTCATCATCATCATCATCCCAGCCTATACACGTCCGTTTAAAAGATTGTTCAAGATGTTTTGTTTAATATTACAATATGTAGGTACATTTTATCTTAACTACCTATTTTTTCTAATTAATTAAATGGTCAATTTAAAGCTATGACCATGATTGCACGACGATTATCGGGACAGTCTGGCCGTCACTTCTAAAGGCGGGCACACACGAGTTATTAAATTTGCACGCGCGTCACTAATTATCGGGCCGACTCAGACGCGTATTTATCAGAAAACAGAATAGCGCGAAACAAAGGTTCGGGAACAGTAAATCATTATTCGTAATAAAAGGTGCAGATGACTTGTGTGTTCGGGCTTTGTTATTGGAAGGGCTGTTTGTAGTTCATTTTGGTTAGATTTCCCGATGGTAAATACGCACAAACAAAAGCCCTATGGTGAACAAAAATAATGAAGTCATGTTATATCTTTAGAATTATTCACTATGAGAATATCTATATATTCAGTTTTCACCTATGTGAATGAGGGTGAAAACTGTAGATCCGAACGATTTGAAATTCATCGGGAATTCAAATCTGAGCACCTCTGAATTTATCAGTTTATTGTGATATCAGTTTATATGTACAATATGCGGAATTAAATTTAAAATTTACATGGTAAAGCATAAAAAGTATAGTCATTTCTATATTATTATATACAAATATATACAAATTCATGTTTATATATGACTGTTTGTTTCTCAATAAATAAATAAATAAATTATTCTTGTAACTGCTATGTTGTGTTGTTATTTACTGTATTTAATTGTACCTAACTTTTTTTTTACATAAAACTGACCGTGATTGACCCCAAATCAGCTGATGTTAAGTGCAGATGAGGCCAAAGGTGTATCTCACTGGTTCAGTAACAGCCTATTCATTCTAGCCTTGAAAAGCCCTAGATTAGATTAGATAGAACTGATAAATAAATACACGTAAAACATGTGTTATATTCACAGTCCGAAAAAGTCAACTTTGTTAAGCAGTGTCTGTCCACCAGTTCTATATCTGTAGTTTGATTGCGTTATATGTGAAAATATTTTTCTTTCTCTAGTATGTTTTAGCAGAGTCATTTATGTTTTTAAAAACTTGACATTTATGTAGCATGTGTTAACACTTTAAGGCCACACATGCTAGAAATGCAGATTATTGTTTTCCGCAAAGGTATCTTGAAAAGCAGCTCCGAAGAAGTATGTGAAACCTTTCCAAATTTATAGGTTCAGCTAGTTACGTAACTTTGTTAATATATTTCCACTAAAACGTACGTACTTTATCCCCCACGCTCAAAATTGCGGACTGAATAAAACTATCAAGGGTAGGTATTTATTCTATGACCTAAGTCCCGATTTCCATATGCATGAGCGTCGGGTGACTGTGCTACACTCCCTACTTTAATCCCTCGGTATAAGGTTCTTTATCGCTTGAGTGAACTCTCAAGAGTCCATTTGACTAGTACATATTAGTAAAAGTTCCCAACTTCCCAATGTGGGGTAGCCATAAGTTGAGGGTTTAGAGGGACAGTTTGACAGCCAATTGTCTGATTAAAACTGACTTTAGTTTGGCATTCCGTCACACGCGCTCAGTTAAAAGGAGTTCTACTTTAGTAGAGTTAATAGACCGGTTATAACCTTGAATTTAGTTGCTTTCAGTTCCGGCCCTTTCTTTATTCTTGGTCTAGGTATATAGGTACAATTTGTTTTAATTTCGTAACTAGTAGCGTGGGAGATGAGGCTTGTTAAAAAACGTGTTTTATTGCTAAATAATGGCGGCTTTTACGAGAGAAAAGTTTAGTAACATAACAAAGTTTATACAAACATTACATCACCCGTTATGACCCACAAATTAAACCAAATTACATAGTAGAACATGATTCCTTGGAGGAAATATTGACCTTGGTGACGTAAATTCTTTATTGTAAAGAAGGGTTTACACGAAAAAGCGATATTTTTCCCAGGATCGTGAATATCCTTATTTGAAAATAAATGTTTGAAAATAAATGTGTTAAAAATGTGACTTTAAATAACCAAAACAACAATTGCCTCCGGTTTTTCCCGCTTTGGTCACCCTACTTCTCACTATCCGAAATAAAATATTTATACGAACGGAGAGCAC
Source organism: Choristoneura fumiferana (assembly GCF_025370935.1). NCBI lineage: Eukaryota > Metazoa > Arthropoda > Insecta > Lepidoptera > Tortricidae > Choristoneura > Choristoneura fumiferana. The sequence goes on along the minus strand of NC_133483.1, from coordinate 8,965,906 downwards.
TTTTTCTCTTTGATTCAGTGGTTTTATTGGCTCGCCTGCTTCGCGGTAATAAATGTGTTTGGGGTGGGCAGCTATAAATAAAATTAGTCACAGTGAATGCCTCTTTTAAGTTGATTCTATCATAACACTGATAAGCTGAGTGCATTGATGTCTAAGAAAATCAATTGCACATAAATATTATTTAATTACAAGCTGCGGCTAGTAACTCCAATCTGAAAATACTGCAAAGATTTCAAAAAAAGACCTTAAGAATGATAACTTGTGCACCATGGCTGGTTAAAAATAGTGAAATACATGAATATACTGAATTACCTACTATAAAAGAAGAAGTGAACAAATACTATAAAAATACAAGGAAAGACTCCAAAACCACTTAAACGTATTAGCCAGAGACTTGTTAAATGAACAGGAATACATTCCCATGTTAAAAAAAAATTCACATTTCACGCAGAGCTAAACCAAAGATAATATGCCCATATACCTAAAATGGCGATGGCGTTCAGAGGTACGCTACCCAAATTACCCTATACTTAAAATCCAACCATCTGATTATGACTAGAACAGCAGATTGCATATTTGAAAAAAAAATACAAGCTGCATGCAGTGTGAAATAATTAAGGAATTATAGTTTCTTCCCGTGGGTGTCGGAAAAGGCGAGTAAGGGGCCCGATGTGAGAGTGAGCAGCAGCGCTCTCAATTGCCAATTATGAACTCCGGACTCCAGCACTGCGCTGTAGAAGGCAAGGGAAACCATCACACTATTTTCCCAAGAAAATAGTCATCAAGATTCACTACTAACCCTCAACCGACGAGTACGATCACTCTATCAAGAGTGCAGCGACTCAGAAGAAAATAATATTTTCGATTCATAGAAACCGTACAGAAGTTCGCGCTTTAACAATACTTAGCTGTAGGAATCAAATGGGCCCAAGTTACAAGCTAGTCTTAGCTATTTTGTATTGAAATTCACTAATACTATTTGCTTATAATTTTTAATGCAATTGGGCATTGTACGTCGTTTGCTTCGTTCATAAATTGTGTATGCAAAAAAGCCACGAGTCAAAAAAAAAAAAAAACATTATTGGTTTAACTTTGCCACTTCGGCTGTCCTAATTAATACATGCACAAGTCTTTAATGACAATGAAATTGAATCTTTTATACATTATTATCTATTTTTTTATATAATTAATTAAATTTATTTATTACTAACTGAATTGGGAAATTAAATTTGTGGCTTTCTAGCTACATAAGTGCGCTCTTAGATATGCGACATTTCTGTTCCTCCTTTTGTTAGTTTTTTTATTAATGTAGTACAGTCAACGTCATATCAGCGTCTAATTTAGGCTACGCCCTTAATATAATTTAAAATAAATCACACCATAAATTGCTTCTGTGTTAATGAAAAACACTATTTCAGCCTTTTTCTTTTGAATTCTAATTTTCTACGTAGTATCAAATTAACATAAACATGCACGCAGTGCTGCAGTAGTTGAGTTACCGGTTCCGTAGCCATTACAAAAAAAATAAGTAAGACTTTTCTAAGGATTTCGTCTTTTGTACGGAATATTCCAAGTTTAGGTATATTTTATCCTCCTGAGTCCTGACATGCTGCTACTCTTAAACAACTAATAATTCTCAAGAAAACTTAACCGTTGTAGTTTTCCTTGTAAGTTTTGATATACTTACTACCATCCTGAATTTTGTAAAAAAATTCCACCCACCGATTTAGATTTTAGAGGGGGGGACGCTCGATTTTAATGAAAATTAGCACGTTAAAGTTGAATATTTTGCAAACAAATAACTGAATTGAAAAATTGTTTTAGCAACCCCCTTTTAAAAGACCTATCCAACAATACCCCACACTATTAAGGTTGGATGAGAAAAAAAAATCATCTCCACTTTACGTCTATGGGAGGTACTCTAAAAAAAAATTTTTTTTTTATTGTACCGTTTTTTCGGCATAGTTTATATATATACATATATTCATGCAAAATTACAGGTTTCTAGCATTGATAGTCAGACAGAAAGACAGACAAACATGGCAAAACTATAAGGGTTCCGTTTTTGCCATTTTGGCTACGGAACCCTAAAAACGGTGAAAGCTCGACTCTACAAGGGTTGACTCTATAAACCTGGTCAAAAAGTACCATTTTAATGTCATGCTATAATTCTAGGATGCACATTATCTATCTAATACCTTAAAACGAGCAATTCTTGTATAACTAGAATCCCGGAAACGGCTCCAACGATTTCGATGAAATTTGGTATGTAGGGGTTTTCGGGGTTGACAAATCGATCTAACTTGATCTTATCTCTGGGAAAACGCATATTAACAAGTTTTAGCCTGAGCGAGGCTCGGTCGCCCAGGTACTGTTGTTTTAAGCAGGTTATAGGTTTAATTTACACACTTTGTTGGTTATTGCTGTCTATGTGCAAATCTTAACCTGCAATATAAAAGTTTAGACAATTGAATGAGTGTCAATATACGCGGTCTACGACTATAGTAATAAAACAGTCTGTGTACCTTGGGTTCTTCAACTTTACTTTACTTATCTACTTGTGCAGCTGACTGTACCGGACTAAACCACATGTAATAAAGAGACAAACCTCAAAGAACATAAAATTATCATTTCTTTTGTACATACTAACTCCCCGATTAATATGCTAATGACTTTATCTTTAATAAAGATGTCATAACTTAAATATCAATGTATTTTGTACCTTCGGTCCGTAATAATAAGAGTTAAAATGTTTTTAAGTTTTAGGGGATTATCGTTAATGGGGTGTTTCCTACACATGTTGCCGAGTTGAGCGATTTAAGGAAGTAATGTCTATATTTAGGGAGAAAAAAGTTGTAAGACTGTTTTGTAGAACGAACGAATGTCACAAAATGGTTCCGTGGCATTAATTTTATGTTATTTAATTAATACGAAATTAAACTTAAAGCGCAGTCTTAAACTTAAAACTTAAACGTCCACCAACGAGATGGGCGGATGACCGGGTTAAAGCCGCAGGTTCACGGTGGATGCAGGCCGCTGCCAACCGAAGCGACTAGAGGTCTATGGGGCAGGCCTATGACCAGCAATGGACGTCCTACGGCTGAGATGAAGATGAAACTTAAAACAAATATTGATATAAAGTGCAACCTCGATATAACAAATCGGAAGGGAACAAGTAAATATTCGTTATATCAAGTAATTCGTTAAACTGAGGTTTGTTATATTGACCTAAGGTTCGTCTAAAATTGGTAAAAACGTTCTATAGAGGTTTTGTGTTGACAAAATTCATTAATTAGAGGTATTTACACTTTTTTTTGATGGTTAAAAATTCGTTATAAAGAGGTTGTTCGTAAAAAAAATCTGAATGTAAAGGTATTCAAGGGGATTACGAAAAATTTGTTAAATCGAGGAAGTCGTTATATTGAGGTTCGTTATATTATGGTTGCACTGTATGTATATATAATTATCAAGTATATAATCAATAAATCGAATCAGTATATAATAATTATATCATATATATATGTATGTAGTAGTATACCAAATCAAATGTTACAGTTATATCAAATGTTGATAAATCTTTCGAACCGCTCCCGGTCCTGTTTTAATGTAAAAAACACACACGTCACACAGTTCTCACAAACTTTTTTAACATTAGTAAAATCTTAAATTGGAAACTATAAAACCTTTTTAGGAGCTCATGGACTGTGTTTAATTTGTACGGCTAATTTGTCGCTCAACATTCCCATAAGGATCCCTGAACAATAAATAGAAGCTGAACAAATACGCGGTCGACGTCGCGTTGCTCCTGGTGCATTCCAGCTTTAGCGGGATTTCCGTAAATTATTACTGACACCTTATTTGTGTGCGGTATACCAACAAGTTCTTTGCTTTTATATTTAATTTTTAATACAATGTTTACTTTTTTGTTAAATGTGATTAGTGATTGGTTTTATGAACTAATATACTCCGCAACAGGTTGCTTCGGTACAAGCTATAAATAATATAAATAATAAATACCATGGGACACTTCACTCCAATTGACCTAGTCCCAAACTAAGCTAACGGCTAACTGGCCGCTTCTTTAGTTAATCTGGTCAATGCGACCACTGGTCATTATCTCGTGGCAGTCTAGCGCACGAGTTGCCGTAGAGTAAGCTTAAATACAAACCTTCTCTTCAATATACGTATATGTAGGCCTTTAAATCCAAATGCCTAAAAAAGCATGAAACAAAACAAAAACAAGACCTTAAAATTATGAAACCTTAATTCTAATCCAAAAATCACCTTACATACAAAACAATAGAGTCCAGATCTAATCTCTTAAAACTCGAGCAATACATCCATCAATCGATGCCCAACTCGCGTCTAACAAGAATCAAATTAACAATTTATCAATTTGTCGCAAGTCCAAATTACGACGGTTGTAATTTAGACTGTAATCCCTTTGTGGACGGTCGCGTTTGGTCTGGTTGTGAAACAGTAGTGTTGCGGTTGCGGTGGCCATGTGGGTTTTGGGAGGGTTAAAATGTTTTCCGTGTTGACTGTCCGGGTATCACCTGGTTGGTGGACACAGGATACAAGTACAGTACGCGAGAATATCAAAAAAACATAACCCTTCGTGACAGTCGGTTAAAAAGAAGAGCGCAGCCCAAGGTATCGCCAATATTTGGAACAATTATATTTTTTCCTTTAGAAATATAAAATTTTACTCGCAAATGTGATGAAAAACATTGTATGTCGCACGGGTGGTACTAGAATTACGAACATCGACTCATTAAAGCCCTCAGTCTTCGACTTCGGGCTTCTAATAGACTCTCGTTCGTAATTCCTTATTTACCGCCCTTAAAACACAATGTACTATTACCTACTATAATTTAATCTTCATTTAGGCTACGATTACTAATACGATACAAGTAGAAAAATATTGAAAAAAAAAATTGTATGGAAGATTTATTATGTATCTAATATAAGACAGATTTTTTTTTGTAACCGTAATATGTTTTTTAGGTTTCTGTAAACTGAACAAGGTAATTTTTTACCATTTTTAAAGACGGTTTCTGTATCAGAAAAAAACAAGACCCTATCTCAGGAAAGAGTAGAGGCACGTAGAGGTATCAATGCTGAGCTGTTAAAACATTAGTTTCGTTTTGTTCAACTAAATTATTGTTTAATAGGTCATTTATATTCTTTGTACGTGTTACTCTACTGTATAATTTAATAGTGGCATATTTGCTGGTCTATGTTTCGTTTAAGTCTTATTTTCTTAAGTTTTTTTCTATATTGTACCGTTTTTTGCCCAAATAAACATTAAACATTAAACTAAAATTATTAATACGTATGATACTTAAAGCAATGGTCTCTTGTAACTGTAAAAAAATAAGCTGACGCAAGTTGTATCTTTAAATAGTAGATTGTTGTACGAGTATACAACAAGAGCATAAAACGAGCCATTTTACCCGAGACGTTTGTATAGCCACCGAGCCGGTAAATGAAATATCAACAGTGGAAACAATTGTTCGCTTAGGTACTATGTACCTTTTATTGTTCATGCATTAATATAATATAATTATACATTTATAGTTTTATTGATTTATTTGATTGATTTTTTATAAATGAAAATTAATTAAAAAATATATGTACAAACTTCTTTGTTTGTGGCTGTTTACACCTTTTTACTTTATGCACTAGAGCATAAAAAGTCATCTTATGTCGCCTAGATCCAGCATAAATACCAACTTTACGACCATGAGAAGAGAAAACTATATTTTCACAAACAAATCTAGTACGCGGCAAACAAAAAATTGCTATTTGATGCTCTCTATACATACATCAAAGACCATAAAAAATTAAATAAAATTAATTAATTAATTAAATAAATCATATATGCCTTACAATACAATATAACACAATACAATAACTCTTTATTGTACACCAACACATAGTAAGTAGTACAGAAAACAGGTATATAAATAGAGATTTACTAAGGTAAGCAATAGGCGAGCGATCTCTTCCAGGCAACCTTTACAATGGACAAGGGATTTACGATAAGTAAGGAATAAATTTTAGCAGGTGGTGCAATTTACAGTAGATTAGAGCAATTTCAAGAATACATAAAACTAACACATACACAACAAATCGAAACAGTTAGAGAAGTAGATAGATAGGTATCATAAAAACATAATAATATTAAATAAGCTAACTATAATAAAATATTCACCTTACGTGGTACGCTGAAGCCAATTTAATTAGGATACTTAGGGGCTGTTTCACCATCCATTGATTAGTATTAACTGGCGGTTAGGTGTGATGCCGTCTCCATTTGTTTCGTTCGAATAGACGGAGACGGCATCACATTTAACCGCGGGTTAACGCTAATCAATGGATGGTGAAACAGCCCCTTATTCTAAGGTTTTAAAAGGTTTCACAGTAGTTTGACGACACCTGAGCCACTGCTGTTTTCTCCACTACGCCTTGACTTGCGATATATTTTACTTGCCCACCATTTCGGAATTATTTTCGTACCTGCCGAGCCCGCAACATATTTAGGACTAGGTATCTAACAAGGAAACTAAAATTTTAATCATATTACAACAGTTGTTCGACTATCTAATGAAGGTTTTCTGTCAGGTGGAATATGGAGTTAGTGTCGTGAAGTCTGTTTGACGTTATAGTCTTGCTTGCGATTGGCTCAATGAGGGCTATCGTTTTTTGTCTCACTAGATGGCGCACTGTTGCGTGAGGTTTTTAAGTATGGCTTTCAAAGTCTGTTATTACGGGCGTGAAAACAAAGTTTAGATTAAAATCATATTTAATACACCTTAAAACCGTACCATAAAAATATCGAGCAACCACAGTGTTGCATAGTCCCCGTTTTGTTCGGAAAAAAGGAGGACAAAAGTTTCCGAAAGACAAAACTGTCTCAAAACACAGTCATTCATAGCCCCGTAACGCATAATTGCCATAATTAATTTCAGATATTGCAAAATATTCACAAAATTATTCTAATTATAAATAAACCCGCGTAGCTCACCCAAAAGCTATGACATTTCGCAGACCTCACGCTACACTAGCGCCTCTAGCGGCGAATTCATACGCGATAGCCCTCATTACTTTTATACAGGGCGTCTCTGACCATGGAGCTTTAAATTCAAGGTTCGATTCTACTCACAAAACTAAGCTACTTAGATAATTTATACATCCTCAAAGTTTAACCGCTAAAACAGTGTATCGGACATGGCGGTGTTATCGCTGTCTCTTGGTACGGGGCGGGGCCTTTAAATAATTTTTGACATTTATTTAACATCTTTAAGATAAACACATGCCAATATGCCGTCAATTTCGTATTGGTGCATACATTGAAAATTGCATTTAATTTGTATTTAAAAAAAATATATAGTGGTTATATTTTTAAAAAGTAGCAAATCAATAGTAGCTCAGGTATGCGAGCAGAATCGAACCCTGGATTTAAAGCCCCCGTGGTCAGAGACTCCCTGTATAACACAAATGTTAACATTGACAAACGGATCTCGCTATTCGCTGGGTGCGAAGTACTAGGTGGGAGTAATGAAATCTATCGCAGCGCTAATAGTGGCCAAAAGTAGAAATAATGTAGGTTCTGTCATCTGTCATACTCATATGAATCTGTCATTAACAAAGCGATTTGTGTAAACTTAACTGCCTAATTTTAGTAATAGATGTTTGTCTTCTTGAATTATTGAGCAATCCCTGTTTTGTTACTATTATTTAAAGAAACCATTAGAGTAGCTTTATTTTTCTGTTTTACAATAAAAGTACAAAAGTACGACTAAACGTGAAGTAAACAAACCCTGACATAACCAAAATAAAATACACTCTTTGAATAAATTTTACTTGCCTCATTTAATTTTAATGACCAAAAATGAATTCACAGCGCTTTGTCCACCCAAATCACGGTATCACAGTAATTTTGTATTATAAATTAATACGTGATACGAGGTTTGATTTTTGTCACAATGTCGCAATGAAATTTAAAAACGACAGAACCTCAGAGCCAACAAACTTGCGGACGCTAGGTGGCGCTGATGTCGTGCACAGAGCCAATACTAGCGCCAAACAGCCTGTCACAACAACCCTCATTGATTTATAGTACAGTGCGACAAAAATCATCATGTCAATAACGAAACCAACGCAGATGTCTTGCAAAATTTAACTTTTACAGTTCGCCTTTGATAATGTATTTATAACCTAGACAGTTCCGATGTTTGTAATGATGATCGGTTAGGCTTCAAATTACTGTACTACTTACTCTAATATTTTGTATAAAAGCGGGTCTTTTCATGTGTTGAAATCCATTTGGTATATTATATGCGTTAGTATGCCCTCATATACCTCAGTGAAGTAACACACTTCGTCCTCTACGATGTAGCACGCTTCTTGCATTTTGTATAAAGTCGTAGCGGTGCTACACGAGTTCTACAAGGCCACCTAGTAGAAGTTGAAATAAAGAATTTTGATCTCCAATCTTCTGCAGAAAAAAGGTACATTAAATATTTTTTTTTGTTGTTTCGTCTTATTTATATTAAATGGTTTTTCTTTTGTAAAATATGTATAGTATATCGTGTGATTTTTGCAAAAAAATTGAAACCTATGTTTTTTTTGGTGGGTGTGATTTTGGCCAATCTTATTCAAATAATACCGTTCTTATGCCCCGGCGTCGGCGCGGCGCGGTGGTATCGGTGACTGTTGTCACCATGTCTTCATGGTATTTATATATATTTGGGAGAAAACTTTCAAATCTAACAACTTCCAGTGGGTCAAATTGTCTAGAAGATATAATGTGACAATGCAAGCAAAGTCAACACAAAGTTTTCGGTCAACAAAATTTACAAGGAAATCAAATTACTCCATTCTCTAATTGATCATCTATACATATAATAAAGCTGAAGAGGGTCGAAAGTCTGTACATGGAAGATATTCGAAAAAAAGTTGGCTGGGGATACTTAGAATCGATAACAGAACACGTTCCAACAGTTTTTAGAATTTTTGTCTGTTTGTCTGTTTATCTGTTTATCTGTTTGTCGTTTATTTGACCGCGCATCACGTGAGAACGGCTGAACGGATTTTTATGCAAACTTTACTAATCTGACGAGAAAATCCCCGGCCAGGTTATAGGCTATAAAAATTCGACCCTTAGGGTATAAAAATTCAACCCTTAAAAGTGGAGGTAGCACTCAGAGTTACGTTCCCACCTTCAAGTTTTCAAATACGTGCTATGACTATCAAGTACCCTGATAAATTAACAGATGGCGCTGAAATTAATAACGTTGTGATACGAGTAAGCCACTAAGGAAGGATTTTGCCAAATCCATCCATACTTTTACTTTTTATATTTTATTATTTAATATTTAATATTATATATTATTATATTAATATTATAAATGCGAAAGTAGCTCTGTCTGTCTGTCTGTCTGTTACGCTTTCACGCCTAAACCGCTAAACCGATTTTGATGAAATTTGGTACAGAGATAGAATAGACCTTGGGAAAGAACATAGGCTATCTTTTATCGCGAAAAAGAGGCTTCAAGGGGTAGAAAGTTTATATGGTGGAAGTTCGTCACTGTCGAAGATAAAACCATGAAACTTGGCATGTAGGCACTTAATAAGAAGTAAGTCGATATTTTGTTTGAGCTTTTTTGAATCTTTATTAAACTTGCCATTTTGGCACGTAAAAAGAGCTAAATAGATATTTGTACGCACGATTTTTAAAAATTCTTCCTATGAGGGGGTGAAATAGGGGATGAAACTTTATATGGAAGATCGTCATTGCCGAAGATAAATCGATGGTTCTGAATGAAACTTGGTATTTGGGCACGTGATAGGAGATAAATAGATATACCTATGTTCGCGCGTTTTTAAAAATTCTTCCTGTGGGGGGGTGAAATAGGGGATGAAACTTTATATGGAAGATCATCATTGTCTAGATAAATCGATGGTTCTTTATGAAACTTGGCAGTTGGTTACTTATAAGAAATAAATAGATATTTGTTCAAGCGTTTTTGAAAATGTTACCTGCGAGGGGATGTTAGCAGATGGGATGATTCAGTGTTAGCAGAGCCTTCTAAGCTCATAAGCAAAATGTACGGAATGTGGGGTCATTTTAGATGGCTTATTGACATAGACAGTTAGACATGAAAAATTATGATTTTCAGATTTTTCTTATTTATTGTGCTACGAGTATAAGCCTAACCTTTATGCAAAATTCCAAGTTTCTATGACAGCCGGAAGTACCCTATAACTTTTTTTGTTAAGGCGATTTATATAGAAAAACCTTTTTAACGACTGTAGCTTTTGATTGCCTTGACTTAGAGGTTTGATTTTTTCACAGCTTTTGGGACTATTGACCTGAGTTTAGGGTTTTAATTTCAACTCGATACCTATTCTCCCCGCGTTTAGGAGATAAAGGGTCTTGACGGACAGACTGACGAACGGACAGCAAAGTAATCCTGTAAGGGTTCCATTTTTTCCTTTTGAGGTACGGAACCCTAAAAAACATTTCTTCGGGCGCTTTTCAAATTTTGACCTATTTCCTTTTTTTTATATTGTAAACTTGAAAATATGAGGATTAAAAGTTGTTAAGGAATTCCAAACAAATTTACTGTAAGTATATTTATCAGAAATATGTGTAGCTATGCTTAGTAAAAATGCCGTCTTAATTATAATCCTACCCTCCTAACTTACAATAAAGGACGTAAGGTGTCAAGAGTTCACTATGAAGAATTTGTCCTGTTGTGTTAGCAGGGTAGAATACAGGTCGTATTGCTAAAATGTGGCTACCCGCAAAATATGTATGCTTTACCAAAGAACATGGGATGGAAGGATGGATGGATAGAAGAACAAAAAAAAATAGTTAATATTTATAGCAATGTATTAAAATAGGTTATTTTCGGTAAACCGTAGAAGTTTCATGTACTATTATTGGCAGAATAGGTATCCTAAATAAATTAAATACTTCCCAAAGTTACTATTCCACGCGGACGAAGTCGCGGGCAAAAGCTAGTAAATAATATTTTCAATAAAAACCTATCTTTTGAAACCTAATTCTCCAAATTTTATTATAAATTACCGATATATATTGAACAGAACAGCTTGTCCGTGTTGTTTTAACATAAATACTGTAATTTAAAGGTAATTCATAACCGCCCGTTCAAATGGTTTTATTGAAGGCCTCATACGAAATGTTAAGGTTGTAGGGTTCCGTCTTGTTTTAAGTAAACGAAGAACATATGATTTTTTATCTTAATTATAAAATTTAAAATAATATAGATTTTGCTAATTTTATGCAATTATTTCTTCTGGGCCCGGTTTCGTAGGTTTTTATTTTAAAATGATTTCGTCATATTTTGTTTTGGCGACCGGATGGCCAAGTGGTTAGAGAACCTGACTACGAAGCTTGAGGTCCCGGGTTCGATTCCCGGCCGGACAGATATATTTGTATGAATACTTAATACGGATGTTTGTTCTCGGGTCTTGGATGTTCAATGTATTTAAGTATGTATTTATCTATATAAGTATGTTTATCCGATGCCTAGTATCGATAGTACAAGCTTTGCTTAGTTTGTGTCTAGGTCAATCGGTGTCAAGTGTCCCATGATATTTATTTATTTATTTGTGCACTAACATAATTTCTGAATAGTTGGTACAGTCACCAGCATTAATATCTGCCACAGCGGAGCGTGCCAAAATATCTGACACGTCCTTCCGTCCGGCCTTAGAAATAGAATCGTATCAGATATTTATGCACGCTTGTTGTGACAGATATTGGTGCTGGTGACTGTACTATTATTTTTTCTTAGTTTTATTAAGATAAGTAACAATGTGTGTTAGTGTGTCTTTAAGGTGAAATCATGCAGTTAATCCATTCCTAATAATCGGTTTGACCTAAAATTTGGCATGTATGTATTTAGATGGCGAAAAAATATTTAAAATATTTTTTGCAAAAACTAATTTATTATATTTGATGTAAATAAAAAAACAATAAAGCTAATTTTCACATTGACTTGTAACCTAAGTGATAATGGCCTTTACTGTTTTAGCTGTAATACTTAACAAACTTTCTTGTTCAGGTATCAATTCTGTTATATTTATATAAAACATTTATTTTTCGTATTAAGCCTTTAGAATAAAAACAGCCGCGGAACTCTCAAACAGCTGGCACATTGCGCATTTAACCGGTTATTTTTATACCGACAATCAAAACGCCATGCCACCTACGTCGCTGCCGTATAAATTTCACCTAACCCATACTTAACCCTGTAATAGCGGCGTAAATACATCGAGCCGAGAGCTATTGGTGTTTGCAGGGTTGCCGAGGGTCGATAGCACTTTTGCCCTTGATTATACGATTCCGATTTTTGGTAAATCGCGTTAAATTCCGACTCATCTCAGCAGATGTCATGAGGCATTTATTAAAAAAATAAAACGATACTAATTCAGCTTCTGGTGAAATGAAGCAAAACGATCATTTTCAATATATTTGGGTAAGTAACTTTACCAAAAGCACAAAGCTTTTTCAAATGCTGACTGGCAAAAAGTGCTAACAAAATAACCCTCCTTCAGGCAGTCGGGTAAAATAAACTATTTTGCCCATGCTGTTTCTGAATACATACGTACGGGTAAGTATCTTCGATAAAGAGCCGGTATTTACTCAGAATAGTTTTGCTCATAATGTAACAGGCAGCTAATGTAACTATTTTATCCTAGTTAGGTACTAATTATTTAGGTTAAGTATAATATGATTGTCATTTTCTACGATGTCACATGATACTCGAATTTAGTGCATTTTTACGCCTCATTTTCGATGCGCTAATAACATGTTTATTATATTTAATATATATAATATAATTGGTGACAACCCTACCTAAACATCGAATATTAATATTTTTCGGCTCGAGTGCACCGGCACGTGACCCAGGGCTGTGAATTCGGGACGCTGCCCGGCACACGCCTGCAGGCACTGGCTCGGAAACGGTCTCCTATTTATCTCTAGCTAGCTTAGTAGGTACTGAACGTTAAAAGAATTCTTAAAAACGTGATAATACTTTAAATCAAAAAATCTCTTATTATTATTATTTTATTTTATTTAATCTGTACTTCTTTTGTTTTTTTTTTGAGTAAATAAATCAATTAATGACCATAAGAGTCAGGTAACTAAATAAATTAAATTAAATTTCACAAATAAAATGTACTTACATTAAAAATCAGAAATGTATTAATAATCCCTGTCTGCGGACCGAACATATTCAACTCTCAGTATCTTAAAAGTTGCAACAACTGATCAGGTAGGTATGAGCTTTCTACCAGATAGGTTAAATTGCAAGCAGATCCGATTGCGCTTCTGGTACCGATATCACTGAATATGAGATGAAATGACATTGAAATATGGTGTGTACTTGTACTCCATATATTAGACTTTTGATTTATGTTTTAGCTAATATATTGAGTCCTCCTGTTTTTGTTAAGAAATAGAAATATAATATTATGTTACGTCTATTATTCTGCGATTTGCTTCGAAAGTGTTCACTTCGCGCCACTAAGTAACTACCACCTGCACCCCACTACCCACCCTCATAAACAAACAGCGAAACAACCAATAAAGATTCCTTATTTTATCATAATATTGACTCATTAATGTCTACAAATAAGAAAGTAAGAAAGAAGGAAAAAAAATAGTTTACGAATATTTACGGTTTCAAAAATATCACCACCAAACAGAAGAAAACAATAATAATATACCTAATAATATATAATTCACATTGTAATGATGGTGACACCAATGCTCACCGAAAAGGGTCTCCACTCAGCATATGTTGCCACACAGTAACGCTGATTTTGTGCCGAGCCCAAATTTGAGCTACACGGCAGCTCCACTTTTTACTCAATACCAAGATTAACCATAATTAAAAATAAGTACCCAAAGTTCATGCCTGATTCATCATCACAGCCTATATACGTCCCACTGCCGGGCACAGGCCTCCTCTCAGAACAAGAGGGCTTGGGCCATAGTTCCCACGCGGGCTCAGTCCACATTGGGCATTGGAGCATTGGGAACTTAATTATGCCTGATTACTGATTTTTTTTAGGGTTTCGGACCCAAAATGGCAAAAACGGAACCCTATAGTTTCGCCATGTCTGTCTGTCTGTCCGTCCATCCGCGGCTTTACTCAGGGACTATCAATGCTAGAAAGCTGTAATTGTGCACGGATATATATGTAAATTATGCCGACCAAATAGTATAATAAACTAAAAAGATTTTTTTTACGGTACCTCCCATAGACGTAAAGTGGGGGTGATTTTTTTTACTGATCCAACCCTATATTGTGAGGTATCATTGGATAGGTCGTTTAAAACCGTTAGGGGTTTGCTACGACAATTTTTCGATTTATTGTTTTTTTTGCGAAATATTCAATTTTAAAGTGCAAATTTTCATAAATATCGAGCGTTCCCCCCCTCTAAAATCAAAACCGGTGGGTGGAAAAATTTGAAAAAATTCAGAATGGTAGTAAGTATATCAAACTTTCAAGGAAAACTATAACGGATAAGTTAGCTTGAGAATTATTAGTAGTTTTACTCTTGAATAGCAGCCTAAGGTATAAAATATACTTAAACTTGGAAGATTCCGTATAAAATACGAAATCCTTAGAAAAATATTGCTTAATTTCTTCGTAATGGCTACGGCACCCTTTTTTGCCTGTAATGTCCCACTGCTGGGCAACGGCCTCTCCCCTGAATTTCCAACTCGTCCTGGCGGCACTTACTCATTACTTTACTTGAATAGATACAGTGCCTAGCGCCTACAGAGATATATCTAGTCTTCATTTCCTCGAGTGCAAAACCGAAAACTTGGCACTTATCATTTAGCTCACCCGGTTTAACGCTAACCTAAATACGGAGTTCTAGCCAAACTGAGTACACACGGGACCTTGTTCTATGCCAACAATTTATGACTGCATTAACTTACCTTGGTCTAGAGCAAAGTAATGGCTCGCGTAATGGTAATTGAATGTCTAGGTACCTATACCTGTAATCTATTTATTGCACTTTAAATAAATTGGTATGATATCTTCTTTTAAGTTGCTACAGTTTGACAGAGTGGTCGTGGTTATCGATTGTGTATTTATAGGAACCTTCATGACAGCTTTCTTGAGAAAATTGTGTGGTTGTTTTCCCTTGCCTTTCACAGCCGCAGTGCTGGAGTCCAGAGTTCCTATTTGGCAATAAAGAGCACTACTGCCCACCCTCACGTCAGGTCTCTTCGTCGCACTTTAGGACACCCACGGGTAGAGACGGGTCCGCCCCATTCTAAAACCGGGCAGGTTATAGACAATTTTAAAACTATGATAATGATAGCGATGGCATACGGTCGGTATCCTAACAAAGTATCCACTTTTTCATAGAATAAAATTGGTCGCATAGAAAAGTGGACACTTATGTCAGGGCACCGACTACATAGACATAGGTTTTATTGAGGTTATAGAACTCTACCTAATAGTTTACCTATCCAAGGACACCAGGACGCCAGGGATGGCGAACGAATGGCACGCGTGACAATGGCAAGCGACAAAATAATCTGAGCACGTCACTAAATAATCATCGAATGTGTGCACTTCATTGATAGTTTTATTTTCGCATATGCAAAGTTTACCCCATGCCATGGGATAGACGAGAAAAGAAAATCGTAGCGGAGACTAAGTCGCAGAAACTATATATGTAAGAAGCATCTTGAGAGATCGTGAAAAGTACCACCATGGTACGCGATTCAGTTTCCTCGACTGTACTTACTCCTTTGTTTTTCATCAGTTTTTCAACAAGATTATTGTTTATATTCATGCCAAGTTACAGCTTTTTAGGGCTAAAAGTCGGAGCTGAGCTGTGGACAAACGGATAGACAAACGAAGCAATATGGTGAATCTATTAGGATACCTTTTCGTCATTTTGGCTACGAAACCCTTAACCGCTTAACCGATCTCAGGCCAAAAGCAATTAACAGCAGCGACCGTATTATATTACATTATGTTAATACAATATCAAATCCATAAGTCTCCTTAGCTTGTATTGTACCTACCTACTTACTCCATTAACAGTCCCAACGGTGGAGCAACAATCTGACATAGTAAAGTTAGCTAGGCTCTCCGACCTAAATCTCCGTAATCCACAGCAACGTACAAACATCTCTAAACATTAACATTACTAGCATTCAGAATCGTCTATAAATTATGTACAAGTACAATCAACTCAAACAGTATCCATTAATTTGACAAAAAAAATTAAAGTTCATGATTTAAATCTGATCGTGGGGCCTTAAATTTTTTATTAGTCTTAGGAAAATAACGCGGTCGTTTCCAAGATAATTGTCATGAGTTTTCATCACTTATCCTCGACAATCAAGACTGAAGAAGAAGATATTTTTTTGATAATAAAAAAAATACAAAAAGGACCTTAATACGACTTTTTGCATTGTAGATACTGTACATAACATGCTGTACATGTCAATCAGTCATTTCCCACCTTTATTATGCACAAATTAAAATGATGACTAGCTGTTATAGTTTTATTACCTTACCCTCTGTGGTGGTTTGTGTTGTATTTTATTATATTATCCTTGAGACACCGTTACTTGTACTACTTATTATCTATTCTGTGATGTTGTCCACTCTCAACACTCTTTTGGCATATAGGTCGTGTTTATCCTTGACCTTTAGACATGACATGACAGTTAAATGTTACTTGATATGTATCTAACGTTCTAACGTTGTATTTATTCGAGTTAGTTGTGAGATTAAACATTAAAAAAAACTTACTTAATTGGTTTTTTTACAAAAACATTAAACGATAGTATAATAATTAATGGTATTCACAAAACAAGGTTCATCAGAATGGTCTATTAGAAACAAACCTTAGCTTTCATTTTTTTACAAACTTTTGATCAACTTCGACTGTGCGCTGTAGGTAGGAGAAAGTTAAGGTAGATGAAAATTAAGATTGGTTTTTGGAGTCTTTTTATATTTTTTATCTTAACTCCAAATTTGTTACTTTTACCATACGGTTATCCCGTGAAATCCATATCGAAAAGAGAACTTTTCTTTCTCTTGTCCGGGTGAGCGGTTAGTTCCGAAAGAGTGTTGTCTCTCGATGAGAGCTGTCGCTGCTTAAGTGGCTCAATAAAGAAAAAAGCAAGCTGAGACATGTGGTGCATAGGAGAAATTTGTGTTAAACTCCTGTCTAGTGGTGGTGTAGGGGTATGGAACGCAGCACGGAATGCTGAGGGCCTGGGTTCGATTCCCAGCGCTGTTCTCTTTTTCAGTTTTTTTCTGTCCATCCATGTTTCAAAATTTTTTAATTATAAAGTAAATTGTTTGGCAGAAGATCTTACAAACTATCTTTTGGCACAGTATGTGTTGGTAACTGTACCAAGAAATAGTTCGAGCAAATTGAGTTGGGTACTTGTAAGTAAAGGGGGGCCAGTGCGGGGTTTGGTAATAATTTAGGTATTTTCGGGACATCGGGACAATATTTTAAGGGATAAGTTCGCCTTTGTACAAAATATATATCTCAATGTCTGTCAATTGTGTTTGTTACTTATTTTGTACAATAAAGAGTTTACATACATTATATATTTTAATACCAACGTGAAGTTTTTTAAGGGTTCGTATTTTTTTTTTCTATCGACAGTTTTAGAGTTAATATCCGGGAATGGACGGGAAATAATTAAGAGCGCCGCAGAGCTTTTCAGACTGGCTTTTCTTAAGTTGTATGTCCGACTCTATTTTGCCGGCTTCTTTAATATGCGTAAATTATTAGTTTTCAAAAAATAACTAAATTTGTAATATAAATCGGTAAATGATAAATTGAAATTGTTATTCAAAACGTTTAAGCCTTAATCCTACTGTTAATACAAAGAATCCATTCTCTTAACTTCCCTAAAAAATATCATGCACTCCTCCAAAGCAAACGCATCTTCGCTAGTTAAATGGATACATATTTTAAATGGATACGATTTTTTGTATGAAGTGGTGAATACATCAAGTTAGCAGCATCTCGGGGGAGCGCTGAGGCGGTTAGCAACACAGAATGGGGGAAACGAATTGTGATACGTATGTTTTCAACCATAATTTTTAGGGTGTGGGTAACATGTTCCATGTTCATGGCTTACAAGGGAAATGTTAAAAAAATGCATGCACATTTTGATTTGACGCGACAGTAAATGATGAAATGTTTGCTGTTTATTGTGCAAGCTACGACCAAATAGATGAAATTTTTGATGTGCGTTTTTGTCTCTCCATTAGAAACTTTTTTTTTACTAACATGAATATACTAAAATGATTGCTTTTGCGGTCATCAAGCAAATTAAAAATACATTGATTACCCCTTAGTAGAGTACATAGAGGCATCAATCCAATAGTTACCTAACGTAATGGAAAACCCATTTCGATGATGTACATACCTTCATTGCCTTGCGACATCCTCATCAATAATTCAGCAGTTTACAGCTTATACTGATGTACTAGATCAATAACGATTATTTCTGAATCTTATTCCAACTGAAATTTAGTGAAACTTTACTAAAAATGAAAAATAATAACATAGCTTCCTAAATCGTACAAAATTACTGTACAACAGCTACGCCAAAACGTATAGTGTTTAAGTTGGTTTTATAACAGAACTATTATATACTGCACTGTCATTGCTTTTTTTCCTGAATCTTGTTCTACTATTCTAGATGCCATTGTAGAAGTGGTTACTAACGGCACAGCCAATCAGAGTGGAGTTACCTGACTAATAACCTTCTTTAAAAACAAATAAGCATTTTTGCCACTGCTAAACGGACTGGGTACGCCATTTTCTTGGATATACGAATAAGGATCGTAAAAGAAGACCTAAATGGAGTTAAAACATCGAAGTCGATAAATTAAGGGAAACTTCATTGAAGATAGTCCTTCGTGCTGTTTGATCCATGTTTGATCATCGACATTTTTTGTTTGAAACTACATAGTTATGTGAATATAAGTTTAAACACTAGTTATTTTCAGAATAAGTTCGTGATAGTGTTTGTAATGTTAATGTTTTCCAGTCCATTTCACGTTTACGTTACGTAAGCTATTGAGCAATGTATTAGATTCTCCACTTTGCTTAATGTTCCTATTATTATTATCGAACTTCCATTAATATACCTACATATAAATAAGCCAGTAAACGTAGCAAACTTAGGTATAAAGGGTGTTTGTTTGCCATATATCTTAATTGAAATGTTTGACAAAATACCTAGATATGTCTGAAAACTCGAAAATTTTGAATAGAATGCTTTAGGAAATGGAGTTGAAGTAATGAAAGAAATTGCGGTCTAAAAGTATTCTCAGACTCAATATTTTCATTTTATCCTAACTGATGAAATATTTCTTAAACTTTTTTTATATATGTTGGTATTTCAAAGACAGGTGGCATGACGTCATTTCTAAACGGCTGCGGGAACACAATCTAAAGTTTTTATACTCCGAACATATTTAATGCAAACAAGCACTCCTTCAAGCCGATTTAATTTTAGGGTACCGTCGTCTGATGGACCTCGACCGAATTGGCGGTATTGTGTTGAAATTATCTCACGTATTTCACGTACTCATCATCATCCCAGCCTATATACGTCCCACAGCTGGGCACAGGCCTACTCTCAGAAAAAGAGGACTTAGATCATAGTTCCCACGCGACCCAATGCGAATTAGTAACTTCACACACTCCATTGAATCCGATGTTTTCCTTCACCGTTAAGCTGGTGGTCAATTCTAAATGTAATTTCGCACATGAATTGTGAAAAACTCAGAATTGCGAGCCGGGGCTTGAACCCACGATCCGCTGCTTGAGAGGCCATAGGTGAAACCACTAGGCCACCAAGGCTTCACGGTATTTGTAGGTACTATCGTTCTAAAAACGATGCGATCTTATTTTAAATACAACCATTTGAAAAAACGTTTAAGATAAATGTCACAATGTTTGACATGTTAATGCCCAAAAGATGACACCCTGCTGTCACTTCTATTGTTATTGGCATATTAAAGATGGCAGCTAATACTGGGACAGTGAACCACACTCGGACATTCACCTTATACCTACCGCGATGTTGTCCATTGGTTTTTTTATAGTGCTAGTGTTTCTAAACCTTTGTGCAGTATTTTTACAGAAAAGAGTTCGTATTTAGACATTAAATGTCGTTTTTGTTTGTGCTAGCAGCTTCCTCGCATACCAGATTAGCATGTTGCGATACAGCTAGAAAATACTGCCAGTGCATCTTTAGGAGCTATTTTATATATAAGTATTTGTTCTAGTTTAATTTTACTTATTAGTTAGGTAATTTTTCTTTTTTTATTTAATTGTGTTTATAATTTAATATTTCTTACCAAACACACTGTCTTTAGTATTAATTTTAGTTTGATACTATCACGCGTTCCTCAGATAAAGTTCCTTGATAGACGGACGGACACATGAACAGACAGCCAGATGGACGGACAACAAAGTCATCCTATAATATTCCGTTTTTGGAAGTGACCCTATGCACTATGACTTTTTCTCACTTTGGTATAAAGCCGTTGACCATTATTTTAATAAAAAAATATTTTAAAAATAATTGTATGGAACATTGAACATGTTATTAAAATACCGATTGGATTCCTTTTAGGAACCCAACGCAACATCAGGCAAAGTCCTGAGTCATCGAACTCATTCTTTATTCAACAGTTGATCAGTCAATTGTGACCGCCATTGTATTGTAATCGGAGGAGATAGCTTCAGATATTACTGTAATAGCTCCACAATGGACCCTCCTTCGGGCCAAGGGTTTATTGAATATTAACATTAACCTCTTATTAGCCGTTAGTTCAGCAGGTGGCTTTAATTGGGAGTTCGGGCTTGGTACGCATTTGAATTTAATAAGTGGTAGTAAACATGACGTGTCCTGGCCATCCTAGGCTAAAGTAAGACGGGGTTTCGTTCGTGTATCCACAATTTTGTTTTTTTTTTTAGTCCATGTTAAGTTCGAGTAGAGAGTTGATTTTTGAAAACAAACCTTAGGAAATTGCCATTCAAATAGTAAGAATTTACATAGGGTTTAAAAAATATATATTTTTCGAGGGAGTAATTTCTAAGCTTGTCCCTGGGAAAAAGCTAAGCATAACTGTCAGTATCTAACTAGTTGTTTTAATTTACTAAAATAGTAGTTAATGTAACTTGTTTTAGAATTTAAGGCAGAATTTTAATTCAGATGATTTTTAGAACAGAACAAGTTTGATTGCATTGCAGGGTACATCAAAAAAACTGAATCGAGTGCCAGGGCGACATCTTTGTGCAAAAAATAACAGTGAAATTTCTTACTAAAAGGTTACACCCTGGTACGTTATTCAGTTTATTGTACTGTACCTACGAGCTAAAAAGAACAAGATGATTCTTCATCAAGATGCAACGGATATTTAATAGTAGGTACCTACTCAAAACAAGGGTGCGACATATATATATATATATATTAAATATTTTTTTATGTTAACGGCATCATTAAAAAAAAAGTTAATGATCGCATTTCACGCACGGCGGTCGAATCTGCGAGCGACGTCGCACGGCATAATAAGTGAATTATAATAATAAATCACCGTAAACTGCTCTTTCACTGGAATTAAGTTATTAAATTATAAATACTTATTACGTTTTTGTTTTGAATTATTATTTTTGAAACAATGCTGCAATGCGATAATCTTGTGTTTAAAAAGAGACGGATATCGTGGTTTAAATGTATGTAATGCTAATGTGATTTGTTCCTAATTCATCTTCTTCCGAATTGGCCATATTTCAAGTTCTTCACTTTTCAAACTGGTTATTTTCCAATTTTACCAGATTCCAAACTCAAAAAGAATTGCACAGTTTTGAATATGTTGCGTGTATTTTTGATACAACCTCAAACTTTAAGGGTAGTTAGTGAAGGCCCTAATAATCACACTTTATTATGTTTTAGTAAAAAAAAGACTTATTATTTCCTTATAACATAAATTAGCACGCAATGTAAACTACATGATACCACTTTGTTTTAGGAGGTTTTTATTCAAAACGTCGCACTTATTGACGTGACAGCTGTCACAGAACGTTTCTCTCTGATATCAAATTGTAGGCATTACATTGCTGCTCGAAAAAAAATCAAAAATTAATTACGCTCTAGTAGTTCATTCCAAATGAAGAATTTGCTTTCTTTCAAAAGAGCTGACGAACTACGTGCCACAGTGGAGGGTATGCCCCCCCTATAAATATTTTTTTTTTAATTTAACTACAAAACTAAATAGCGGCTTTTATAAGACATCTATACTCCAAATTTCATTGATATAATTCTTGTAGTTTTCGAGTAAAATGCCTGTGACATACGAACGGACAGACAGACAGACGGACTTGACGAAACTATAAGGGTTCCGTTTTTGCCATTTTAGCTCCGGAACCCTAAAAATAGTTGACGCATGTGACGATTTTTTGAAAGATAAAACTTTTATTTCTCCGTTTTTTACCAATTTTGAAGTCGGTTTACGCCTTTCACGTAACCCACAAGCAAACAATGCCAATCAGAAACCGTAGCTTTAAAATGAACTGCAAGCAACCTAAGTGCCGTAGTTCATTAGAGCGTCATAAAAACAACACGGCATATAGCATGCGACCGTCATGCAAAGCACAAGCTAACGTCACGCTTTAGACGCCCACACTGTGTTAAAAAATGGAACCAACTACAAAAACAATAAAATAATTTTCTACCCGTTTGAAATGGTCTCACGAGGCTCAGCAGGTGGAGTATTGACCTTGTCCCAAATTAAGTAAAGCTTGAACCGAATATGTGGCCTACCACCCTAAAGTTGGTTATCGTTTGCAAGTCATAAAACAATAGTAAAATGAAATACTTAAATAAAGTTTTAATTTCAGGCGTGGCACCCATATTTTAAAGGCACAAAATGACTTAAGCTAAGCTAAACTAAATACCTATGTCAAAATATAATAAAATCAGAGTATAAAAAAAATCCGCATTCAAATCGGTCCTACCGTTTAAGAGCTACGGTGCCACAGACAGACACACAGATAGACACACATAGCGGTCAAACTTATAACACCCTCTTTTTGCGTCGGGGGTTAAAAAACGGTACCATATGACCTTAAAAGTAAATGGTGTCATAAGGGTGTCATCAAATCACTCTATTTTCGATTCTCGTTCTATAATTTCGATAGTCGCGTTGGCCAATTAGAAAGTTCCACTCTAACGACATACTCGTTTGATAGTAGGTAGGTAAGTTGTTTAAAAATAGATAGACCACTTATTTAGCTACATAGATAAATACCATATTAGTTGGAATATAACGTACAACGCGCCTTCGTATTCATCATACAAGCGGCTGTCCCTACTGGGATTAAAACCGGGAGCTCTTGATTTCATTGTCAGGGTCACTAACCCAGTAACCACTAA
>NC_133483.1:8861894-8942303 GCF_025370935.1 Choristoneura fumiferana | reverse complement strand
CATTAATATAATATAATTATACATTTATAGTTTTATTGATTTATTTGATTGATTTTTTATAATGAAAATTAATTAAAAAATATATGTACAAACTTCTTTGTTTGTGGCTGTTTACACCTTTTTACTTTATGCACTAGAGCATAAAAAGTCATCTTATGTCGCCTAGATCCAGCATAAATACCAACTTTACGACCATGAGAAGAGAAAACTATATTTTCACAAAAAAATCTAGTACGCGGCAAACAAAAAATTGCTATTTGATGCTCTCTATACATACATCAAAGACCATAAAAAAAAAAAAAATTAATTAATTAAATAAATCATATATGCCTTACAATACAATATAACACAATACAATAACTCTTTATTGTACACCAACATAGTAAGTAGTACAGAAAACAGGTATATAAATAGAGATTTACTAAGGTAAGCAATAGGTGGCCTATCGCTTCAGAGCGATCTCTTCCAGGCAACCTTTACAATGGACAGGGGATTTACGATAAGTAAGGAATAAATTTTAGCAGGTGGTGCAATTTACAGTAGGTTAGAGCAATTTCAAGAATACATAAAACTAACACATACACAACAAATCGAAACAGTTAGAGAAGTAGATAGATAGGTATCATAAAAACATAATAATATTAAATAAGCTAACTATAATAAAATATTCACCTTACGTGATACGCTGAAGCCAATTTAATTAGGATACTTAGGGGCTGTTTCACCATCCATTGATTAGTGTTAACTGGCGGTTAGGTGTGATGCCGTCTCCATTTGTTTCGTTCGAATAGACGGAGACGGCATCACATTTAACCGTGGGTTAACGCTAATCAATGGATGGTGAAACAGCCCTTATTCTAAGGTTTTAAAAGGTTTCACAGTAGTTTGACGACACCTGAGCCACTGCTGTTTTCTCCACTACGCCTTGACTTGCGATATATTTTACTTGCCCACCATTTCGGAATTATTTTCGTACCTGCCGAGCCCGCAACATATTTAGGACTAGGTATCTAACAAGGAAACTAAAATTTTAATCATATTACAACAGTTGTTCGACTATCTAATGAAGGTTTTCTGTCAGGTGGAATATGGAGTTAGTGTCGTGAAGTCTGTTTGACGTTATAGTCTTGCTTGCGATTGGCTCAATGAGGGCTATCGTTTTTTGTCTCACTAGATGGCGCACTGTTGCGTGAGGTTTTTAAGTATGGCTTTCAAAGTCTGTTATTACGGGCGTGAAAACAAAGTTTAGATTAAAATCATATTTAATACACCTTAAAACCGTACCATAAAAATATCGAGCAACCACAGTGTTGCATAGTCCCCGTTTTGTTCGGAAAAAAGGAGGACAAAAGTTTCCGAAAGACAAAACTGTCTCAAAACACAGTCATTCATAGCCCGTAACGCATAATTGCCATAATTAATTTCAGATATTGCAAAATATTCACAAAATTATTCTAATTATAAATAAACCGCGTAGCTCACCCAAAGCTATGAGATTTGGCATTTCGCAGACCTCACGCTACACTAGCGCCTCTAGCGGCGAATTCATACGCGATAGCCCTCATTACTTTTATACAGGGCGTCTCTGACCATGGAGCTTTAAATTCAAGGTTCGATTCTACTCACAAAACTAAGCTACTTAGATAATTTATACATCCTCAAAGTTTAACCGCTAAAACAGTGTATCGGACATGGCGGTGTTATCGCTGTCTCTTGGTACGGGGCGGGGCCGTTAAATAATTTTTGACATTAGTTAACATCTTTAAGATAAACACATGCCAATATGCCGTCTCAATTTCGTATTGGTGCATACATTGAAAATTGCATTTAATTTGTATTTAAAAAAAATATATAGTGGTTATATTTTTAAAAAGTAGCAAATCAATAGTAGCTCAGGTATGCGAGCAGAATCGAACCCTGGATTTAAAGCCCCCGTGGTCAGAGACTCCTTGTATAACACAAATGTTAACATTGACAAACGGATCTCGCTATTCGCTGGGTGCGAAGTACTAGGTGGGAGTAATGAAATCTATCGCAGCGCTAATAGTGGCCAAAAGTAGAAATAATGTAGGTTCTGTCATCTGTCATACTCATATGAATCTGTCATTAACAAAGCGATTTGTGTAAACTTAACTGCCTAATTTTAGTAATAGATGTTTGTCTTCTTGAATTATTGAGCAATCCCTGTTTTGTTACTATTATTTAAAGAAACCATTAGAGTAGCTTTATTTTTCTGTTTTACAATAAAAGTACAAAAGTACGACTAAACGTGATGTAAACAACCCTGACATAACCAAAATAAATACACTCTTTGAATAAATTTACTTGCCTCATTTAATTTTAATGACCGAAATGAATTCACAGCGCTTTGTCCACCCAAATCACGGTATCACAGTAATTTTTGTATTATAAATTAATACGTGATACGAGGTTTGATTTTTGTCACAATGTCGCAATGAAATGTTAAAAACGACAGAACCTCAGAGCCAACAAACTTGCGGACGCTAGGTGGCGCTGATGTCGTGCACAGAGCCAATACTAGCGCCAAACAGCCTGTCACAACAACCCTCATTGATTTATGTACAGTGCGACAAAAATCATCATGTCAATAACGAAACCAACGCAGATGTCTTGCATTTAACTTTTACAGTTCGCCTTTGATAATGTATTTATAACCTAGACAGTTCCGATGTTTGTAATGATGATCGGTTAGGCTTCAAATTACTGTACTACTTACTCTAATATTTTGTATAAAAGCGGGTCTTTTCATGTGTTGAAATCCATTTGGTATATTATATGCGTTAGTATGCCCTCATATACCTCAGTGAAGTAACACACTTCGTCCTCTACGATGTAGCACGCTTCTTGCATTTTGTATAAAGTCGTAGCGGTGCTACACGAGTTCTACAAGGCCACCTAGTAGAAGTTGAAATAAAGAATTTTGATCTCCAATCTTCTGCAGAAAAAGGTACATTAAATATTTTTTTTGTTGTTTCGTCTTATTTATATTAAATGGTTTTTTTTTGTAAATATGTATAGTATATCGTGTGATTTTTGCAAAAAAATTGAAACCTATGTTTTTTTTGGTGGGTGTGATTTTGGCCAATCTTACTCAAATAATACCGTTCTTATGCCCCGGCGTCGGCGCGGCGGTGGTATCGGTGACTGTTGTCACCATGTCTTCATGGTATTTATATATATTTGGGAGAAAACTTTCAAATCTAACAACTTCCAGTGGGTCAAATTGTCTAGAAAATATAATGTGACAATGCAAGCAAAGTCAACACAAAGTTTTCGGTCAACAAAATTTACTAGGAAATCAAATTACTCCATTCTCTAATTGATCATAAATAATATTTTCAATAAAAACCTATCTTTTGAAACTTAATTCTCCAAATTTTATTATAAATTACCGATATATATTGAACAGAACAGCTTGTCCGTGTTGTTTTAACATAAATACTGTAATTTAAAGGTAATTCATAACCGCCCGTTCAAATGGTTTTATTGAAGGCCTCATACGAAATGTTAAGGTTGTAGGGTTCCGTCTTGTTTTAAGTAAACGAAGAACATATGATTTTTTATCTTAATTATAAAATTTAAAATAATATAGATTTTGCTAATTTTATGCAATTATTTCTTCTGGGCCCGGTGTCGTAGGTTTTTATTTTAAAATGATTTCGTCATATTTTGTTTTGGCGACCGGATGGCCAAGTGGTTAGAGAACCTGACTACGAAGCTTGAGGTCCCGGGTTCGATTCCCGGCCGGACAGATATATTTGTATGAATACTTAATACGGATGTTTGTTCTCGGGTCTTGGATGTTCAATGTATTTAAGTATGTATTTATCTATATAAGTATGTTTATCCGATGCCTAGTATCGATAGTACAAGCTTTGCTTAGTTTGTGTCTAGGTCAATCGGTGTCAAGTGTCCCATGATATTTATTTATTTATTTGTGCACTAACATAATTTCTGAATAGTTGGTACAGTCACCAGCATTAATATCTGCCACAGCGGAGCGTGCGAAAATATCTGACACGTCCTTCCGGCCTTAGAAATAGAATCGTATCAGATATTTATGCACGATTGTTGTGTCAGATATTGGTGCTGGTGACTGTACTATTATTTTTCTTAGTTTTTATAAGATAAGTAACAATGTGTGTTAGTGTGTCTTTAAGGTGAAATCATGCAGTTAATCCATTCCTAATAATCGGTTTGACCTAAAATTTGGCATGGATGTATTTAGATGGCGAAAAAATATTTAAAATATTTTTTGCAAAAACTAATTTATATATTTGATGTAAATAAAAAAAACAATAAAGCTAATTTTCACATTGACTTGTAACCTAAGTGATAATGGCCTTTACTTCTTGTTCAGGTATCAATACTGTTATATTTATATAAAACATTTATTTTTCGTATTAAGCCTTTAGAATAAAAACAGCCGCGGAACTCTCAAACAGCTGGCACATTGCGCATTTAACCGGTTATTTTTATACCGACAATCAAAACGCCATGCCACCTACGTCGCTGCCGTATAAATTTCACCTAACCCATACTTAACCCTGTAATAGCGGCGTAAATACATCGAGCCGAGAGCTATTGGTGTTTGCAGGGTTGCCGAGTGTCGATAGCACTTTTGCCCTTGATTATACGATTCCAATTTTTGGTAAATCGCGTTAAATTCCGACTCATCTCAGCAGATGTCATGAGGCATTTATTAAAAAATAAAACGATACTAATTCAGCTTCTGGTGAAATGAAGCAAAACGAAAATCATTTTCAATATATTTGGGTAAGTAACTTTACAAAAGCACAAAGCTTTTTCAAATGCTGACTGGCAAAAGGTGCTAACAAAATAACCCTCCTTCAGGCAGTCGGGTAAAATAAACTATTTTGCCCATGCTGTTTCTGAATACATACGTACGGGTAAGTATCTTCGATAAAGAGCCGGTATTTACTCAGAATAGTTTTGCTCATAATGTAACAGGCAGCTAATGTAACTATTTTATCCTAGTTAGGTACTAATTATTTAGGTTAAGTATAATATGATTGTCATTTTCTACGATGTCACATGATACTCGAATTTAGTGCATTTTTACGCCTCATTTTCGATGCGCTAATAACATGTTTATTATATTTTAATATATATAATATAATTGGTGACAACCCTACCTAAACATCGAATATTAATATTTTTCGGCTCGAGTGCACCGGCACGTGACCCAGGGCTGTGAATTCGGGACGCTGCCCGGCACACGCCTGCAGGCACTGGCTCGGAAACGTTCTCCTATTTATCTCTAGCTAGCTTAGTACTGAACGTTAAAAGAATTCTTAAAAACGTGATAATACTTTAAATCAAAGAATCTCTTATTATTATTATTTTATTTTATTTAATCTGTACTTCTTTTGTTTTTTTTTTGAGTAAATAAATCAATTAATGACCATAAGAGTCAGGTAACTAAATAAATTAAATTAAATTTCACAAATAAAATGTACTTACATTAAAAATCAGAAATGTATTAATAATCCCTGTCTGCGGACCGAACATGTTCAACTCTCAGTATCTTAAAAGTTGCAACAACTGATCAGGTAGGTATGAGCTTTCTACCAGATAGGTTAAATTGCAAGCAGATCCGAATGCGCTTCTGGTACCGATATCACTGAATATGAGATGAAATGACATTGAAATATGGTGTGTACTTGTACTCCATATATTAGACTTTTGATTTATGTTTTAGCTAATATATTGAGTCCTCCTGTTTTTGTTAAGAAATAGAAATATATTATGTTACGTCTATTATTCTGCGATTTGCTTCGAAAGTGTTCACTTCGCGCCACTAAGTAACTACCACCTGCACCCCACTACCCACCCTCATAAACAAACAGCGAAACAACCAATAAAGATTCCTTATTTATCATAATATTGACTCATTAAAGTCTACAAATAAGAAAGAAAGAAAGAAATATAGTTTACGAGTATTTACGGTCTCAAAAATATCACCACCAAACAGAAGAAAACAGTAACAATATACCTAATAATATATAATTTACACCAATGCTCACCGAAAAGGGTCTCCACTCAGCATGTGTTGCCACACAGTAGGTGCAGTGACGCTGATTTTGTGCCGAGCCCAAATTTGAGCTACACGGCAGCTCCACTTTTTACACAATACCAAGATTAACCATAATTAAAAATAAGTACCAAAGTTCATGCCTGATTCATCATCACAGCCTATATACGTCCTGCCGGGCACAGGCCTCCTCTCAGAACAAGAGGGCTTGGGCCATAGTTCCCACGCGGGCCCAGTCCACATTGGGCATTGAGGCATTGGGTACTTAATTATGCCTGATTACTGATTTTTTTTAGGGTTTCGGACCCAAAATGGCAAAAACGGAACCCCTATAGTTTCGCCATGTCTGTCTGTCTGTCTGTCCCTCCATCCGCGGCTTTACTCAGGGACTATCAATGCTAGAAAGCTGTAATTGTGCACGGATATATATGTAAATTATGCCGACCAAATAGTATAATAAACTAAAAAGATTTTTTTTACGGTACCTCCCATAGACGTAAAGTGGGGGTGATTTTTTTTTACTGATCCAACCCTATATTGTGAGGTATCATTGGATAGGTCGTTTAAAACCGTTAGGGGTTTGCTACGACAATTTTTTCGATTTATTGTTTTTTTTGCGAAATATTCAATTTTAAAGTGCAAATTTTCATAAATATCGAGCGTTCCCCCCCCTCTAAAATCAAACCGGTGGGTGGAAAAATTTGAAAAAATTCAGAATGGTAGTAAGTATATCAAACTTTCAAGGAAAACTATAACGGATAAGTTAGCTTGAGAATTATTAGTAGTTTTACTCTTGAATAGCAGCCTAAGGTATAAAATATACTTAAACTTGGAAGATTCCGTATAAAATACGAAATCCTTAGAAAAATATTGCTTAATTTCTTCGTAATGGCTACGGCACCCTTTTTTGCCTGTAATGTCCCACTGCTGGGCAACGGCCTCTCCCCTGAATTTCCAACTCGTCCTGGCGGCACTTACTCATTACTTTACTTGAATAGATACAGTGCCTAGCGCCTACAGAGATATATCTAGTCTTCATTTCCTCGAGTGCAAAACCGAAAACTTGGCACTTATCATTTAGCTCACCCGGTTTAACGCTAACCTAAATACGGAGTTCTAGCCAAACTGAGTACACACGGGACCTTGTTCTATGCCAACAATTTATGACTGCATTAACTTACCTTGGTCTAGAGCAAAGTAATGGCTCGCGTAATGGTAATTGAATGTCTAGGTACCTATACCTGTAATCTATTTATTGCACTTTAAATAAATTGGTATGATATCTTCTTTTAAGTTGCTACAGTTTGACAGAGTGGTCGTGGTTATCGATTGTGTATTTATAGGAACCTTCATGACAGCTTTCTTGAGAAAATTGTGTGGTTGTTTTCCCTTGCCTTTCACAGCCGCAGTGCTGGAGTCCAGAGTTCCTATTTGGCAATAAAGAGCACTACTGCCCACACCCACGGGTAGAGACGGGTCCGCCCCATTCTAAAACCGGGCAGGGTATAGACAATTTTAAAACTATGATAATGATAGCGATGGCATACGGTCGGTAGCCTAACAAAGTATCCACTTTTTCATAGAATAAAATTAGTCGCATAGAAAAGTGGACACTTATGTCAGGGCACCGACATAGACATATACATTTTATTGAGGTATAGACACTACTAGTTTCTATAGACTAGTTTTAGAGTATAGAACCCTACCTAATAGTTTACCTATCCAAGACACCGACGCCAGGGATGGCGAACGAATGGCACGCGTGACAATGGCAAGCGACAAAATAATCTGAGCACGTCACTAAATAATCATCGAATGTGTGCACTTCATTGATAGTTTTATTTTCGCATATGCAAAGTTTACCCCATGCCATGGGATAGACGAGAAAAGAAAATCGTAGCGGAGACTAAGTCGAAGAAACTATATATGTAAGAAGCATCTTGAGAGATCGTGAAAAGTACCACCATGGTACGCGATTCAGTTTCCTCGACTGTACTTACTCCTTTGTTTTTCATCAGTTTTTCAACAAGATTATTGTTTATATTCATGCCAAGTTACAGCTTTTTAGGGCTAAAAGTCGGAGCTGAGCTGTGGACAAACGCACAGACAAACGAAGCAATATGGTGAATCTATTAGGATACCTTTTCGTCATTTTGGCTACGAAACCCTTAACCGATCTCAGGCCAGAAACAATTAACAGCAGCGACCGTATTATATAACATCATGTTAATACAATATCAAATCCATAAGTCTCCTTAGTTTGTATTGTACCTACTTACTCCATTAACAGTCCCAACGGTGGAGCAACAATCTGACATAGTAAAGTTAGCTAGGCTCTCCGACCTAAATCTCCGTAATCCACAGCAACGTACAGACATCTCTAAACATTAACATTACTAGCATTCAGAATCGTCTATAAATTATGTACAAGTACAATCAACCCAAACAGTATCCCTTAATTTGACAAAAAAAATTAAAGTTCATGATTTAAATCTGATCGTGGGGCCTTAAATTTTTTATTAGTCTTAGGAAAATAACGCGGTCGTTTCCAAGATAATTGTCATGAGTTTTCATCACTTATCCTCGACAATCAAGACTGAAGAAGAAGAGAATTTTTTGATAATAAAAAAAATACAAAAATGACCTTAATACGACTTTTTGCATTGTAGATACTGTACATGTCAATCAGTCATTTCCCATCTTTATTATGCACAAATTAAAATGATGACTAGCTGTTATAGTTTTATTACCTTACCCTCTGTGGTGGTTTGTGTTGTATTTTATTATATTATCCTTGAGACACCGTTACTTGTACTACTTATTATCTATTCTGTGATGTTGTTCACTTTCAACACTCTTTTGGCATATAGGTCGTGTTTATCCTTTACCTTTAGACATGACATGACAGTTAAATGTTACTTGATATGTATCTAACGTTCTAACGTTATAGAGTTAGTCGTGAGATTAAACATTAAAAAAAACTTACTTAATTGATTTTTTTACAAAAACATTAAACGATAGTATAACAATTAATGGTATTCACAAAACAAGGTTCATCAGAATGGTCTATTAGAAACAAACCTTAGCTTTCATTTTTTTACAAACTTTTGATCAACTTCGACTGTACGCTGTAGGTAGGAGAAAGTTAAGGTAGATGAAAATTAAGATTGGTTTTTGGAGTCTTTTTTATTTTTTTATCTTAACTCCAAATTTGTTACTTTTACCATACGGTTATCCCGTGAAATCCATATCGAAAAGAGAACTTTTCTTTCTCTTGTCCTGGTGAGCGGTTAGTTCCGAAGGAGTGTTGTCTCTCGATGAGAGCTGTCGCTGCTTAAGTGGCTCAATAAAGAAAAAAGCAAGCTGAGACATGTGGTGCATAGGAGAAATTTGTGTTAAACTCCTGTCTAGTGGTGGTGTAGGGGTATGGAACGCAGCACGGAATGCTGAGGGCCTGGGTTCGATTCCCAGCGCTGTTCTCTTTTTCAGTTTTTTTCTGTCCATCCATGTTTCAGTTTGTATTTTCGACGTAGATGAAAATTTTTAATTATAAAGTAAATTGTTTGGCAGAAGATCTTACAAACTATCTTTTGGCACAGTATGTGTTGGTAACTGTACCAAGAAATAGTTCGAGCAAATTGAGTTGGGTACTTGTAAGTAAAGGGGGACCAGTGCGGGGTTTGGTAATAATTTAGGTATTTTCGGGACATCGGGACAATATTTTAAGGGATAAGTTCGCCTTTGTACAAAATATATATCTCAATGTCTGTCAATTGTGTTTGTTACTTATTTTGTACAATAAAGAGTTTACATACATATATATTTTAATACCAACGTGAAGTTTTTTAAGGGTTCGTATTTTTTTTTTTCTATTGACAGTTTTAGAGTTAATATCCGGGAATGGACGGGAAATAATTAAGAGCGCCGCAGAGCTTTTCAGACTGGCTTTTCTTAAGTTGTATGTCCGACTCTATTTTGCCGGCTTCTTTAATATGCGTAAATTATTAGTTTTCAAAAAATAACTAAATATGTAATATAAATCGGTAAATGATAAATTGAAATTGTTATTCAAAACGTTTAATCCTACTGTTAATACAAAGAATCCATTCTCTTAACTTCCCTAAAAAATATCATGCACTCCTCCAAAGCAAACGCATCTTCGCTAGTTAAATGGATACATATTTTAAATGGATACGATTTTTTGTATGAAGTGGTGAATACATCAAGTTAGCAGCATCTCGGGGGAGCGCTGAGGCGGTTAGCAACACAGAATGGGGGAAACGAATTGTGATACGTATGTTTTGAACCATAATTTTTAGGGTGTGGGTAACATGTTCCATGTTCATGGCTTACAAGGGAAATGTTAAAAAAATGCATGCACATTTTGATTTGACGCGACAGTAAATGATGAAATGTTTGCTGTTTATTGTGCAAGCTACGACCAAATAGATGAAATTTTTGATGTGCGTTTTTGTCTCTCCATTAGAAACTTTTTTTTTACTAACATGAATATACTAAAATGATTGCTTTTGCGGTCATCAAGCAAATTAAAAATACATTGATTACCCCTTAGTAGAGTACATAGAGGCATCAATCCAATAGTTACCTAACGTAATGGAAAACCCATTTCGATGATGTACATACCTTCATTGCCTTGCGACATCCTCATCAATAATTCAGCAATTTACAGCTTATACTGATGTACTAGATCAATAACGATTATTTCTGAATCTTATTCCAACTGAAATTTAGTGAAACTTTACTAAAAATGAAAAATAATAACATAGCTTCCTAAATCGTACAAAATTACTGTACAACAGCTACGCCAAAACGTATAGTGTTTAAGTTGGTTTTATGACAGAACTATTATATACTGCACTGTCATTGCTTTTTTTCCTGAATCTTGTTCTACTATTCTAGATGCCATTGTAGAAGTGGTTACTAACGGCACAGCCAATCAGAGTGGAGTTACCTGACTAATAACCTTCTTTAAAAACAAATAAGCATTTTTGCCACTGCTAAACGGACTGGGTACGCCATTTTCTTGGATATACGAATAAGGATCGTAAAAGAAGACCTAAATGGAGTTAAAACATCGAAGTCGATAAATTAAGGGAAACTTCATTGAAGATAGTCCTTCGTGCTGTTTGATCCATGTTTGATCATCGACATTTTTTGTTTGAAACTACATAGTTATGTGAATATAAGTTTAAACACTAGTTATTTTCAGAATAAGTTCGTGATAGTGTTTGTAATGTTAATGTTTTCCAGTCCATTTCACGTTTACGTTACGTAAGCTATTGAGCAATGTATTAGATTCTCCACTTTGCTTAATGTTCCTATTATTATTATCGAACTTCCATTAATATACCTACATATAAATAAGCCAGTAAACGTAGCAAACTTAGGTATAAAGGGTGTTTGTTTGCCATATATCTTAATTGAAATGTTTGACAAAATACCTAGATATGTCTGAAAACTCGAAAATTTTAAGCCTTACCTACTTCGATTAATGAAACCGACATTTTGAATAGAATGCTTTAGGAAATGGAGTTGAAGTAATGAAAGAAATTGCGGTCTAAAAGTATTCTCAGACTCAATATTTTCATTTTATCCTAACTGATGAAATATTTCTTAAACATTTTTTTTATATGTTGGTATTTCAAAGACAGGTGGCATGACGTCATTTCTAAACGGCTGCGGGAACACAATCTAAAGTTTTTATACTCCGAACATATTTAATGCAAACAAGCACTCCTTCAAGCCGATTTAATTTTAGGGTACCGTCGTCTGATGGACCTCGACCGAATTGGCGGTATTGTGTTGAAATTATCTCACGTATTTCACGTACTCATCATCATCCCAGCCTATATACGTCCCACAGCTGGGCACAGGCCTACTCTCAGAAAAAGAGGACTTAGATCATAGTTCCCACGCGACCCAATGCGAATTAGTAACTTCACACACTCCATTGAATCCGATGTTTTCCTTCACCGTTAAGCTGGTGGTCAATTCTAAATGTAATTTCGCACATGAATTGTGAAAAACTCAGAATTGCGAGCCGGGGCTTGAACCCACGATCCGCTGCTTGAGAGGCCATAGGTGAAACCACTAGGCCACCAAGGCTTCACGGTATTTGTAGGTACTATCGTTCTAAAAACGATGCGATCTTATTTTAAATACAACCATTTGAAAAAACGTTTAAGATAAATGTCACAATGTTTGACATGTTAATGCCCAAAAGATGACACCCTGCTGTCACTTCTATTGTTATTGGCATATTAAAGATGGCAGCTAATACTGGGACAGTGAACCACACTCGGACATTCACCTTATACCTACCGCGATGTTGTCCATTGGTTTTTTTATAGTGCTAGTGTTTCTAAACCTTTGTGCAGTATTTTTACAGAAAAGAGTTCGTATTTAGACATTAAATGTCGTTTTTGTTTGTGCTAGCAGCTTCCTCGCATACCAGATTAGCATGTTGCGATACAGCTAGAAAATACTGCCAGTGCATCTTTAGGAGCTATTTTATATATAAGTATTTGTTCTAGTTTAATTTTACTTATTAGTTAGGTAATTTTTCTTTTTTTATTTAATTGTGTTTATAATTTAATATTTCTTACCAAACACACTGTCTTTAGTATTAATTTTAGTTTGATACTATCACGCGTTCCTCAGATAAAGTTCCTTGATAGACGGACGGACACATGAACAGACAGCCAGATGGACGGACAACAAAGTCATCCTATAATATTCCGTTTTTGGAGGTGACCCTATGCACTATGACTTTTTCTCACTTTGGTATAAAGCCGTTGACCATTATTTTAATAAAAAAATATTTTAAAAAGAATTGTATGGAACATTGAACATGTTATTAAAATACCGATTGGATTCCTTTTAGGAACCCAACGCAACATCAGGCAAAGTCCTGAGTCATCGAACTCATTCTTTATTCAACAGTTGATCAGTCAATTGTGACCGCCATTGTATTGTAATCGGAGGAGATAGCTTCAGATATTACTGTAATAGCTCCACAATGGACCCTCCTTCGGCCAAGGGTTTATTGAATATTAACATTAACCTCTTATTAGCCGTTAGTTCAGCAGGTGGCTTTAATTGGGAGTTCGGGCTTGGTACGCATTTGAATTTAATAAGTGGTAGTAAACATGACGTGTCCTGGCCATCCTAGGCTAAAGTAAGACGGGGTTTCGTTCGTGTATCCACAATTTTGTTTTTTTTTTTAGTCCATGTTAAGTTCGAGTAGAGAGTTGATTTTTGAAAACAAACCTTAGGAAATTGCCATTCAAATAGTAAGAATTTACATAGGGTTTAAAAAATATATATTTTCGAGGGAGTAATTTCTAAGCTTGTCCCTGGGAAAAAGCTAAGCATAACTGTCAGTATCTAACTAGTTGTTTTAATTTACTAAAATAGTAGTTAATGTAACTTGTTTTAGAATTTAAGGCAGAATTTTAATTCAGATGATTTTTAGAACAGAACAAGTTTGATTGCATTGCAGGGTACATCAAAAAAACTGAATCGAGTGCCAGGGCGACACCTTTGTGCAAAAAATAACAGTGAAATTTCTTACTAAAAGGTTCCACCCTGGTACTTGATTCAGTTTATTGTACTGTACCTACGAGCTAAAAAGAACAAGATGATTCTTCATCTAGATGCAACGGATATTTAATAGTAGGTACCTACTCAAAACAAGGGTGCGACATATATATATATATATATTAAATATTTTTTTATGTTAACGGCATCATTAAAAAAAAAGTTAATGATCGCATTTCACGCACGGCGGTCGAATCTGCGAGCGACGTCGCACGGCATAATAAGTGAATTATAATAATAAATCACCGTAAACTGCTCTTTCACTGGAATTAAGTTATTAAATTATAAATACTTATTACGTTTTTGTTTTGAATTATTATTTTTGAAACAATGCTGCAATGCGATAATCTTGTGTTTAAAAAGAGACGGATATCGTGGTTTAAATGTATGTAATGCTAATGTGATTTGTTCCTAATTCATCTTCTTCCGAATTGGCCATATTTCAAGTTCTTCACTTTTCAAACTGGTTATTTTCCAATTTTACCAGATTCCAAACTCAAAAAGAATCGCACAGTTTTGAATATGTTGCGTGTATTTTTGATACAACCTCAAACTTTAAGGGTAGTTAGTGAAGGCCCTAATAATCACACTTTATTATGTTTTAGTAAAAAAAAAGACTTATTATTTCCTTATAACAAAAATTAGCACGCAATGTAAACTACATGATACCACTTTGTTTTAGGAGGTTTTTATTCAAAACGTCGCACTTATTGACGTGACAGCTGTCACAGAACGCTTCTCTCTCATATCAAATTGTAGGCATTACATTGCTGCTCGAAAAAAAATCAAAAATTAATTACGCTCTAGTAGTTCATTCCAAATGAAGAATTTGCTTTCTTTTCAAAAGAGCTGACGAACTACGTGCCACAGTGGAGGGTATGCCCCCCCTATAAATATTTTTTTTTTTAATTTAACTACAAAACTAAATAGCGGCTTTTATAAGACATCTATACTCCAAATTTCATTGATATAATTCTTGTAGTTTTCGAGTAAAATGCCTGTGACATACGAACGGACAGACAGACAGACGGACTTGACGAAACTATAAGGGTTCCGTTTTTGCCATTTTAGCTCCGGAACCCTAAAAATAGTTGACGCATGTAACGATTTTTTGAAAGATAAAACTTTTATTTCTCAGTTTTTTACCAATTTTGAAGTCGGTTTACGCCTTTCACGTAATCCACAAGCAAACAATGCCAATCAGTAACCGTAGCTTTAAAATGAACTGCAAGCAACCTAAGTGCCGTAGTTCATTAGAGCGTCATAAAAACAACACGGCATATAGCATGCGACCGTCATGCAAAGCACAAGCTAACGTCACGCTTTAGACGCCCACACTGTGTTAAAAAAATGGAACCAACTACAAAAACAATAAAAATAATTTTCTACCCGTTTGAAATGGTTTCACAAGGCTCAGCAGGTGGAGTATTGACCTTGTCCCAAATTAAGTAAAGCTTGAACCGAATATGTGGCCTACCACCCTAAAGTTGGTTATCGTTTGCAAGTCATAAAACAATAGTAAAATGAAATAAATAAAGTTTTAATTTCAGGCGTGGCACCCATATTTTAAAGGCACAAAATGACTTAAGCTAAGCTAAACTAAATACCTATGTCAAAATATAATAAAATCAGAGTATAAAAAAAATCCGCATTCAAATCGGTCCTACCGTTTAAGAGCTACGGTGCCACAGACAGACACACAGACTGACACACATAGCGGTCAAACTTATAACACCCCTCTTTTTGCGTCGGGGGGTAAAAAACGGTACCATATGACCTTAAAAGTAAATAGTGTCATAAGGGTGTCATCAAATCACTCTATTTTCGATTCTCGTTCTATAATTTCGATAGTCGCGTTGGCCAATTAGAAAGTTCCACTCTAACGACATACTCGTTTGATAGTAGGTAGGTAAGTTGTTTAAAAATAGATAGACCACTTATTTAGCTACATAGATAAATACCATATTAGTTGGAATATAACGTACAACGCGCCTTCGTATTCATCATACAAGCGGCTGTCCCTACTGGGATTAAAAACCGGGAGCTCTTGATTTCATTGTCAGGGTCACTAACCCAGTAACCACTAAACCAAATAAAATTTTGACATGAATGAAACTAAAACTCTTGGGCACGTTTACTAATGAAGTAAAATACCTTTACCTGGTGTATAAAAGAGTCGCCTCTTCAGAGAATTTTGTAACCTAAAGAGACTTTACAGAACCAGAGTGAAAGAAACTTTCGCGTTTAAAAATAACCTACATTTCTTTACTGAAGTTTTCTGAATCTAATACTCGTTGCACTTCCAAAAGCGTTTTAACAAGCACAAAACTGCATTTCCCCGACAATAAACGCTTCAAGTCCCTGTAAAGTGCCTTGTAAACGCCAGCTAGTGCAGTGCATAGCAAATGAATTACTTCTGTGGACTTATCCTACTGATATTATTAATGCAATAGTTTGGTTTGGATCTCACTATCACACATAAACGGTTTAACGGATTTGAATATAATTTGGCCCCTAGTTTATAATCTGGATCAACACCTATGTCTTAGGCAATATTATACAATTTTCTGGGAATTAAAAGTAACTGGCCTGTTATAGTTTTTACTTTTTATTCTGGAAAATTGCTTAGTTCCCACAGAAGAGCCATAAACGAATTTTTCTCAAAGGACAGAAAGTTCTGTTGTTGCCCGCGTCTTGTCTGAGAATATTTTTTAATTCAGTTTACTCTTTTCTTTTGACCTTACTCTAAGCTTTTATCTCTTCAGTACATATCTAGATCTAGAACGTCATGCCCGGGAGGGTAGTTCAGATACCCCTTCATATTTATTAATCAAATGAATAAAACCAAAACCTTATAGCTGCCAATAGTAAAGCCCACTACTAAGGTATATGCTGCTAGTTTTTTCAAATCGATTTTTTTTACATAATACCAGATACTTATAAGTATTACTAGTTTTACTAGTTTAAACTAGTAACCTAACCAACAAAAAGTTGAAAAACCCCCGACTTTGTCACTTCAAAGTTCAATATCTCAAAAACGGCTTAACCGATTTTGATAAAACATGTCTAGGAATAATCGCTAGAAAACCTGCTTTTAATTTTAAAAAAAACGCATTCAAATCGGTCCCCCTGTTTAAGAGCTACGGTGCCACAGACAGACAGACAAACACACACAGACATACAGACACAGACACACTTAGCGGTCAAACTTATAACACCCCTCTTTTGGCGTCGGGGGTTGAAAATATCTTCTAACAATGAACATTATCAAGGTGCCGCAAGTATTAAATAACATAGTCATCTCCCGCCTACATACTACATACTAGCCTGAGTAAACAATCTTTTTTCTAAGCTCTCGATTTAGTTAATAACGAACCATTTTTCTCTTTTAATTTCACCCTCATAAAACAAACAGCTTAGCCGCAACACCCCACCTTTCGCAGTCGGGTA
The DNA here is from genome assembly GCF_025370935.1 of Choristoneura fumiferana. Lineage (NCBI taxonomy): Eukaryota > Metazoa > Arthropoda > Insecta > Lepidoptera > Tortricidae > Choristoneura > Choristoneura fumiferana. The sequence continues at coordinate 8,925,157 of NC_133483.1, read as the reverse complement.
ATTAATATCCGGCGTCAAAGAATGGAGTGTTCTCCCAATGGGGCCCATTTCCTAAACGTTACGGAACCATCAATCTAGAACACGGACCATTAGCGTATTGGTTTTGGTGGATCCAAGCAGAAGATACCGAAAGGGTGGACTGAGCGTAAGTGTAAGGCCGGAATCAGCTTTAGGCTCGGTTCCGGAAACGTCCGTTAGAAAAAACTTCAGATCGTATTTTAGCAAAATGACAATCATCATCATCATCCCAGCCTATATACGTCCCACTGCTGGGCACAGGCCTCCTCGCAGAACAAGAGGGCTTGGGCCATAGTTCCCACGCGGGCCCAGTGCGGATTGGGAACTTCGCACGCACCATTGAATCGCTTCGCAGGTTTGTGCAGGTTTCCTCACGATGTTTTCCTTCACCGCAAAGCTCGTGGTAAATTTCAAATGTAATTCCGCACATGAATTTCGAAAAACTCAGAGGTGCGAACCGGGGTTCGAACCCACGACCCTCTGCTTGAGAGGCGATAGGTCAAACCACTAGGCCACCACGGTTTTGACAAAAATGACAATATTTTACTGTATTGATAGGTACCATTATCAGCCAAATATTTGGTCTACTACCCTAAAGTTGATAATCGTTTGAATGTCATAAAACAATAATGCTAGACGTGTCTGTCAACTTGAAAGTTCTTTTAGCGACATATTCATTTGATAGGAACTTGTTTAAAAATTGACAGACCACTTACATATTTGGCTGATGTGCCTACAAGTTTTGTTAGTAAAATAGGCTAGCTACATTTTCTAAAAATATCGGACACGTATTTTTCATTCGCCAATTAAACAAAAAATTATGAAAAATACAGCCAGTTAAAGTTACGCGTGACCTCAGTCCTGAGTACTTTTTACTAATGATTGAGACCGTTGCCGCGCTTCATATTTGCAATTTTTTGTTTGATTGACGAAGGAAAAATACGTTACGTGTCCAATATTTTCTGATTATGTGACTGACGGACTAAATAGAATAGTATTATCTTTTAACCCAGGAATTTACCTAGTGAAAATACAAACTGAGACATGGATGCACAGAAAAACCAGAAAAAGAGACCAGCGCTGGGAATTGAACCCAGGTCCTCAGCATTCCGTGCGGCGTGCCATACCCCTGCACTACCACTGGACAGGTGTACAGACACGAATTTCTCCTATTCACCCATATCTCAGGTTGCTTATTTCTACTACGGTACTTAAGCAGCAGCACTAGCGACATCTATGTTTCGCTCTCATCGAGAGACGTAACACACTTTCGGAACTAACCGCTCACCCAGACAAGAGATGTCGCTAATAAGCAATCAAATTATGGTTGGTAAAAGTATCAAATTTGGAGTTGAAATAAAAAATACAAAGACTCAAAATAACCAATCATAATTTATCTAGTGAGTAAATTACATAAAAAACAGTCGCCGTCACAAAACAAACAATTGACAATACAATATGATAATACTAGCTTTTGCCCGCGGCTTCGCCCGCGTGGAATTCGGTTATCGCGCGCTGTTCCCTCGGGAACTGTGCATTTTTTCGGGGAAAAAGTAGCCTATGTCACTCTCTGGCCCATAAACTATCTCTATGCAAATCATAACTATCACGTCGATCCGTCGCTCCGTTTCGACGCGAAAGACGGACAAACATACAAACACACACACTTTCGTATTTATAATATTGGTATTAGTACGGATTAACAATATTTATTATTATTATAATATTTTTGAGCTACTTGTACAACCTTTGATTCTAATGAACCAATCATCTTGGGCTGTAGGGCTGTAGGTAACTTGTAGTCGCTAATGACAGCATCTGTTATTGGTTCCCGCAGTACATTTTAGTACCTTTAGTAGTACTTAGTAGAACAAGGATCATGTTTAAATTTTTCTCCATAACCTGAATAGCGGTGTTCCTTTAGCTCACCAAAGGCCTCATCCATGGATAGCTGTTTTAACATATTTCTTTTTTGTTGTCACCAGGCTGCGCTTTTCCGTCGAGATGGCACGGCCGCTGGTTCCAGTCGGGCGTGATCCAGCCAATCCTGATCGAAGGGGATCGACTCTCCAACAAGGGCCGCTGTTTGTCGTCCGAGGGAGACAAGTTCCTTATTGTCGACGAGTGAGTATAAATACTTAGAGCAGTTTACCACTACAGCTGATTGGTGAGCAATAACGAATTTACCCACAGATATAGATTACACTAGATTACGCATATGCATCTACTTCGCGTGTCCGAACCCACCAAACGTCGATATTGGTCCCATACTATCGACGACGTGGTAGATTTCTTGAGATCAATAAGTGCTTGTTATGTTAATTGAATAAAGATATTTTGACTTTTGAAGCTGTACTGGCCTATTGGATTGACTTATGACCTCTGTAGTAAAAGAAAACATCGTAAGGGAACCTGCACAAATCTACGAAGCAAATACGAACGACTACGACCATCCGTCTAAGCCTCCTTATTCTGGATGAAGGCTTGTGCCCAGGAGTGGAACTTATATAGACTGAGATGATGATGACTTTGACTTTTGACCGGCGGCGCGACATCCGTTTTATCTTTTCATTGCGTGACCGAAACGCTCTCCGTGCGTTAAATATCCACTGCGTGCGTTATATAGCACACGCAATGAACAGAGGAAATGCACGCCGCGCCACCGGTCCCGTATATAATCTTGACCGGGTCGTAAGATCACTTCATTTCTCGACTACGAAGGAGAAAAAATAACAGCAATATCCACAATACAATGGAAGATCACAGAGTTCACATAATTAGTTTGCTAACACACCCTCTACCTCTCGTATCAAAGAACGTGTCATTGAGACAGGCACTTCTCGATTATGAGCTAATGGGCTGCGTTAAGTATTTCGTGTAATTTCAAAACATCGATTTAGCGAGATTATACGCTGAGAATCAACCTTGCAGCATGATTGTGATATGCTGGATAGTTTTGATTGTAGAATATAAACTGGAATTTATGTAAAACTCTGCTATGATCTTTCAGGAAAGGATGTTACCGCTGCGTCGTAATGCACGAAAAGCATACCAACGTTCTGCAGTACAAGGAAAGTAAGTACCTATCCTATGTTTACAAGTTATGATTGTCCTAAAGTTAAGTCGGTCGGTGCCTCAGTACGAGGCAGCAGAAGTGGACCTATAGTCATATTAGTCATCTACCTCACCTACGAACTATTTTTGGGGTTCAATCACTCCTGCTGGCTCGTGCTGAGGCACCGACCGACTTCAGACTGGCAGGAAATTATTTTCATGTTTTTTTGTAGTCGGTTCAATTTTTTGTTACAATTTTTTTTTCACGCTTTTTAGTGTAAATAATCTAAGTTACAATAGTTTAATATCAACTACTCGTTACCTTTTACGAAAGATTGCTTTTTCCGATACAGAGACGATCATTATTGAGGAGTCCTGGTGCTTCACTCACCACCCGTTTTACCATATGCATTACGAGGAGCATAAATTACTTAGCAACAGTGATAAATTAATTAAAATTCAACCCGTGAAATACTTGTTTTTGAGTAGTAACTCCGATGGTCAAATGTGGTTTTCATCATCAGTTCCACTTCACCAAACGATGATTTTCATGAGCAAATGCACAAGTTACTACTAAATATATCCAATTTACTATAGATGTCGCTACAATATGTGAAGAGTTCCCAAGATCCGATCATCAGATACTGATTTGGTGCTTATGGGACCTAATTGAAGTCATTCCTAGACGAACCCAAAACAAATTTTTCAAATCGGATCATAAATGACGGAGTTCTGAGGTAACAAAGATTTAAAAAAAATACAACCGAATTGATAACCTCCTCCTTTTTTTAAGTCTTTTAAAAAATTTAGCTGTGTGCAATAAAAAGTTTAAACATACACACCACACACATTTATTGTTTCGTATTGACCTTGATGTGTAAACCGCCGATATAGGTAAGGTACAAAACTTTTTTCTCTGTGCAAGTGCAAAATCGCCCGCGAGTCTCGTGTTTGACAACTAGAGGTGAACGTTATTTCACGTCACCGTATACAGGTGGTATACAGTAACTGGTGACGTGCTGAATAACCAAATCACTGGTTTCACGTCAAGCGACAAGTAGTGATTTTTGTAAGGAGCTATTTTTGTGGTGATGCGATTTTCGCCTCAACGTTACAGACGTCACGAAAATTATAACCTTAACGTATACAACGTCAAAGAAACGATTCTTAGATTATGAAATTATTGACATTACACCGAATAACGATGCTTGTGATAAATAACGTCATAGCTAAAAAGCTTGTAACAAATTACGTTAAATACTAGTTTCATTTCTAATTCAGTAACAGTGACCGTCACAGAACGCGTCACTGCAGGCAGTGAAAGAAACTGGTTACTAAAATCACTGGTTTTAGTAACCAGTCACATGGTTCGTGTCACCACTTTCGTTCCGTTTCGCTCAAATCACTTAACGACCCACACCTATTGACTACAACTGAATGCCTGGTAACCACGAAACTCGTGCCGGCAGTGATATGATGCGTCCGTCATACAGTTTTCGATAATTAAGTGACAGTCCAGCGCTATTCCGGGACATCATCATAATATTTAGGTAGGTATTAACTCTCTGCAATGCAAACGGATTTTATTACCTAAGGCTACGTACTTACGCATTATGCGGTTAACCGCACGGTTTTAGCGTGCCGTCCCTCTTCAAAGTATCGCTTGAGAATGAGACGGCGCGCTCAAACCGCACGCTTAGTCGCATAGTGCGTACGAACACGAACGAGAGGCGACAAAACAGCAAACTTCTCCTTTGCTTTCCAGCATTCTGCCACCGTCGAGACGCTCTGCCCCATCTCTGCTCCCTCATCACTGGCGACGCCCTTCTGTACTCCATGTTCAGAGAAAACGCGGACCCCGTCGACTGCCCTCTGAAGGGACCATTCTCGTTCACTTATAATAGGTATTTATACTTTTCTATGTACCTATAGTGTGGAAGAAAGTAGAACAATCTTTGTGCATGCAGAAGTGTCCGTCGAAAGGTGTTAAATATGCGGTGTTACAGTAGCAAGAGCGTAAAAGTAAAAAGGTTTAAGGAGCTGATAAGTAAACCATACTCGTATAAGGTAATCACTAAATGCAAACAGAATATTTCGGCCAGTGCCTAGGCATGTAAGTTCAATTGAACATCCTTGTAAAAGTTTTTCAAAAAGATTAGCAACAGATGTTTGCCCTGGTGTTTGTTAAAGTTTTTTGAGTTTTCTAATCGTTATTCACAAAGTATTAAGTAAGACCATGTTCAAATTGTATCTACAAAGTACTTCAAAAATGTGACGTGTTCCCGTGAACAATCCAATGCAGGAGTGGTTTATTGAAAATTACCCAGAATAATACTGAATGAAAATATTCTGGATTGATTATGATCAAATTACATGGCATTTTATTTGACTCCTTTACAAATTACAATTTGACTCATTTGAAGTTGAAACAATTATTAACACAAACTTTCAGATTATACTAAAACATGCAAACCATCCAAAAATTGATAGCTTCCGCGTGTCAAATTAACTTGATAGTCATCAATGATTAATAGTCACAGCAGATGTTAAACGGCCGTTTAATGAAGATCACTGACGCCTCACTGCCACTGCCCGGAGTCCTCAATCATGCAATTAATGACTTTTGTAATTAAAATTCACGCAAAATCACTGCGATGAAAATTACTTAAATAATGCGTCGTGATTGGCTATGAGGTATTTAAAAAGGTAGTTTGAATTTTAAAACCAAACTGTCTAAACACATGAAGCATAATAAACTAGATGTACAGTCGAACAAATTTAATTATGACCCAGGATGGAACCTTTGTGCTACTAATGTCATGTTGACATCTCGTACTTTTGTCAAGGAAATCATAGAGAAAATGATTATTAAAAGATTCCATCCTGGGTCATGATTCAATTTGTCCGACTGTACAGTACAGATCATGAATTTAAGTTACCAAGACATCACAAACATCGACTCACCTTTATGTATTTAAGAATACGGTCTATATACACACATACTTGACGTGATGGCTGCTGTATCGATACTATTCTAACCTCGACTGTAATAAAAAAAAGCATCTTAATTTGAAATATTTAGGCTGCTGCTTAATTTATTAATTTGGTTATCTACAGGTTTCTAAAAAAGTTGACTATGACCGACTCACAAATTAATTCACCTAAACCACCTAATACTGCTGAAGATGACAGACGTCCATTAAGAAGAGATTTCTCGATAGAGACCTAGCCAATTTTTTAATCTTCCACCGGAACGAAACCGTGTTATAAAGTTAACTTTTAAACAATAATAAATAGCATTTTTACAAAATAAAAATGCTACCACCGTACAGTTACCTGTATTAACATCTGCCACAGCGGAGCGTGCAAAAATATCTGATACGTCCTACCGGCTCTAGAAATAGAGCCGTATCACATATTTATCCACACTCTGTTGCTATTTGCAAGTATTGTTGCTGCTGACTGTACAACAGGGTTTTCACTCCCTATTTTGGTGAACTCGACATGGACTTTAAAGGAAACATAAAATTTTCAGAGGCCATGGTGACTGCAAAATCCCGGTGTCGTCCATCGAAAGCTGCACCGAGGACTCGCGGCTGCTGCTAAATTACCAAGCCTGTCCTGACATCTCCGCTTCTGAGAGTACAGGTATTTACATACATAATATTTTATAGCCCACTAGCGTCCCGCCCCGGCTCCGCAAGGGTACAATTTTCAACTCATCATCTCATTTAAAGAGATCCCATGCCCCAATGACCTTCGATCTCAATTCCTTAGTTTTCTAATGTTTTTTGTAGCTTATTATATCTACAAACAACGGCTTTAAGCAATATAGTATCTCATATTTACTTCAAAGCTCTTCGAGATATTTGGCATCAAAGTTTGAAAATTTTGGGCCAAAAAACTGGTTTTCTTGCCATAACTTTTGTGTTAATTAGTTTCAAATGAAAACCCTCGACCAGTTTTCAGAGACGCCAAAGACGAACCCAAATATGTAGATTTCGTATACGTGAGATCTTTCACGTCAATAGAGATATGAAATAAGTGTTTTTTCAGACATAGTTTAAAAAAAACATACAAAATTAAGTATTCATTTTTTTTTCACAATCCGGTAGACAAAAATGGAGATAAAAGATTGCAGAACCGATAGCTGTTTGACTTATAATTCTATCTGTAGTGCAAAAGTAGAAGACACGATTCAAAACTTGTCAAAAATCAATGAAAACCTCGGGTAGCCCCTTAAAAGTACACTCTTGTCGGTGTAGCCGACTGTAGCCGATGATTGCCTCTCCACTTCTCTCAACTCAAAGCTGCCTAACCTCCTTAAATACGACATGACTAATAATAATATAACTTATTTTCTCTCGAACTCCATGCGAGTCGGGTGACGAACTACGAGGCGAGGTTATAGAAAACGTCCGAGTGCTGCACACTGCCGTGAACTCGGCTGTTGCTAACGACATATAATTTAAAGTGGCAACTATTGGGACAGTGATGAAAATACGTATCTACGTACGTTTACCTTACGAAACGAGAGTGTAATGTAGTATGAATAACCCGGTACCGTGTTGTATTGAAAATTAAAACGATATTTTGTCTCGTAAGTTGTTTACTTACTAGGTATGATCACATAACGGTGAATCCATAAATTAGTGTTCGGGCAAGAATAACCCTGTCATTATTGTTCTGTTCTGAAGACAGCCAAGAATAGATAAACAAGCAGACTAACCCGACAGACGACTCGTCTCAACTATAATAGTCTTTTATTTATATGCTATTTAAGGCGGACTTGCTTATTATGGAATATTAGATAAAAGTTTGTAATAATAGCATTTTTGTACGTATTTGATCTTTTTAACACGTGCTGATCTAGATCCTAGGTAATGTCATTGTTTCAAGCTTTCAATTATAATATTGACCGCAACGTAGACCGCAACTTTTTCTGCGTCCTTTTTCCGACATAATTAATTTTTAATAGTGGCTACCTACTTAAACTTTTTTTTTTAATTTAGAGATTGACTTGAAATTTGGTATACATATGTAGGTTAGGTCATTAGATATCTATGCAAGTACCTACCCTACCGTCAGCAAAAAATGCTTGAATATTTTTTTAACAAAAACTTCTTAGAACCGATTCATTACTTCATCATCATCATCATCATCATCCCAGCCTATATACGTCCCACTGCTGGGCACAAGTCTCCTCTCAGAACAAGATTCATTACTTAAAACGTATAAACAAATAAATACACAAACAAAGTTTACCTCTTAATTCCTTCACTATTTTTAAGGATATAGGTCCTAATCTTCCTAATTGTAGTACAGATAAAACAAGTATGACTGACCAATATTTAAATTGCTATACCACCCCACATTTAAATATTGTTATTACGGAGACGAGGTGGTCATAAAACGTCACGATGGTCACTTTACGGTAATTGTTACCAAAATTACGCTTATTTAGGACCCTTTCAAGTTCTCAGAAGCTGTTCTGTCACTTCAAATTTGTTTTGTTCCCACCCTAGCTAAATCTTAACAGCATATAGCTGGCACCCTGGAAGATTGCCCGATACATTTGCATGCTATTCAAATTCCCAGAACTGTGAGCTGCCAGACAATTTCGTTTTTATTAATGTTGTGTTTAAAATGCATAAGTACTGATTTGCGAAGTTCGTTGACACTAGGTAGTACACCTAGCCAAAGAATACTAACTATATACTAGACCTAGCTATATTTAAGAGATAATTAGTTGTTGTAAAGTTGCAGGTAAAGATAACTATGATGAAGAGCTAGGTCAGTATAGGCAAACACGGAATAAACAAATCCTGAACAGCATTATGTAGGTACACAGACTATGACTATCTTAAGCTAAAGTTAAAATAAAAAATAAAGTAGCCTGGGTCCAACCCCATGGTAAATCCTGCTTTATAATAAACAATAAATGAACAAGGAAACAAGAAATTAAGAAACTGGGAGAGACGTTTGTCAATTGCGTTTCTTTCTTTATTTTTGTCCAGTAAATTGTTAAAGTACAAGCATGCCAATACCATACCATCACAAAAGGAACTTCGGTCAGGATTTTCGTTTTCAATACTATTTCTCTATTCAGAATTTCCTTTGCTAGGTAATTGATCGGCTTCTTTCTGAATTTTTAGAGCAGAAAATTTCAAACAACCCTTTTACCTTAACGACTGAATAGGCATTCCAGAAAATGTTAGGTACTTAAGCATTAAGTTCACTGATTCCATACATGTCGCCGGTGCGGAAACTCTTGGGCTAGTACTTGCCTTTTCTAATATTAAACTGCTAAATAAAATAACTTACTCCCACTCCCCACGACGCGACGATCCTGAACAGAATAAACACAATATAAGGATCCCAAAGTCTCACATTTGGCAAGCTACGGCTACGGAGTCGAAAAGTTTTACAATTATTGTATCTACTTGTGAGATCCTATAATTGGCTTTATTGGTACTATAAAATAAGTTTACTCTGTAAGTTATAGTTCCTGGTTCTCCGAAAATAAATAAATAAATAAATTAACAAAAATGTTTTATGAATTTTCTTGCTGACATAGTACGTATCACAGTAGGTAGTAGGTATATTTACTTGGTCGCGCGTCGTACAGTCAGCAGCAGAAGTGAATGAGCGGTACGGTGTTCAAAATGATGTACACACCAAGCTACACTACGCTACTAAGCTAAGCTGCTATTACTACTGCCAAGGTAATAGTGTTAAGAGTGTTCAGATCATTTTGAGCATCATAACTGCTCATCTACTTCTACTGTTGACACTGTACCTATTAGTTACTATTTTTAGATACATTAAGTTCTATTGTTTTCTAACCGAATATTACAATTTCGGAGTAAAATAGTTAATTTTCCATCATAAAGAACATACAGTCGAATTGAGACTCTTCTCATCATTTTGAAGTCGGAATTAACTTTTGGTTAAAACAGACTGACTTTAATTTTTTTATATGAAATTCGAAAGCGGGATGGTGTCTTTCGTTCAGAAGCTCATATACATAAAGCGTAATGAGTGCCCCCAAAATTTCAGTGGAAGAGTTGGAATGCTTGGCGACCTGGAAGGAAGGGAGCCTCCGGTTCCTTGTGGGCAAGCTGCATCACAACCACGCCACCAGCAACGAGGACCGCTACCGCTGCTTCGTCTACGAGAAGACCAATGGTATCGGTAAGACTATATTCACTTAGGTAATTGAGGGATGCAAATAAGCCCTACCAACTATTTTGCCACTGACAATAAAAGCATATAGCCGAGAGACAAATTGGCTTTTATAAGTTCCACTCTTTAAAAAAGTGCGTGCCTGATCACACTTAACTTACACCAGCCCCGGATCAAGAATGACCCAGGCGGCACTTCTAGAGAAGTGACAAATTCCTTAGTACCTAGAAAATACCTAACCTAACCTTTATTTGATACAAATTGCAGTGGGGGGATGCCAAGTAAGGGCTCCCAAAGACACTCTTGCCCGTCGTTCACGGGGCCATGTAGGTACACGTGCCCAGAACGTCCAGAGGAAAAGGAGGGCCTATTAAAGCCAATACAATATTAATGATGTTTTGAAAGTTTTACTACTGAATAATGCATTCTATATTTTTAAAAAATTTCGACAGCAAGCGGGTTATGAAAGGGCTGCTGAATTTGTCACTCACTTTATAATGTAAAGACTCACTTTTAACATACCTTTTGCTTGAATTATATTAACCAGCATTTCCATCAAATTTACTTCAAACACTTTGTCCTTTCAGCATCCAACAGCATGAAAGAAGGACCAAGTACGACCGGCGACGTGGAATACCGAGTTGCCCAGTCTGGAGACGCCACCTGCAACGGGCTGTTCAGTGCTACCGAAGGATCGAGGACGATGGCTTTGAAACGAGGTATGTCCCAATTTTTTTATCTTAGTGTCTCCCCAAACTTTTGCGTTTATTGCGTGGAGACAAAGCGTTTTTTGGTGGATTAAAGCTGATTCCGCGTCGATAGGTGTCGGAAGACCCTTATGCAACAAAAATGCAACCCGTGTTTGTACGGTAGTCGGGTAAAAAAGAAAAGGGTTTTACGAGTATGTTTAGGTTCGAGGATGACTTGATCCTGGATAGATCGCATTTTGCAGGTGGTAGGACCTTGTGCGAGGCTTGCTACCACCATCTTGCTCGCTAATCCTGCCGTGAAGCAGCAGTGCTTGCACTGTTGTGTTTCGGCGTGGAGAGTAAGACAGCCGGTGAAATTACTGGCACTTGAGATATCCCATCTTAGGCCTCTAGGTTGGCAACGCATCTGCAATACCCCTGGTGTTGCAGATGTTTATGGGCGGTGGTGGTCTCTTACCATCAGGAGACCCACTTGCTCGTTTACCATCCAGTCGAATAAACAAAAAAGATCGAGTTTATATCTATGATTTTTCGTTTGTGAATTATTCAAGAGCTCGTGAGATTTAAAATTCACTCCTTTAATTAACTTAACAGCAATCAATTCGATCACAATATCACCTGTACTCAACAAATACTCTTTACTTTCAGTGTCCGTCCGCTTCAACTGCCAATTCCCCACGTGGATGACGTTCTCTCACACCTGGCATACCCTAGACTTCAGCAGCAACTATACCTTCTACCAGCGGAATGCCACGCTCCGCATCACCGACCAAACGGGAGCAGACATCAAAGTCTACTGCGTGAATGTCAAAGCTAGCTCGCCTAGTGGAAACTCAGTGGCGCTGGTAGCGCATTGGCAGCATCATTGGTGAGTTAGTCCCAACTTTACAACCCGAGAATATAGGTACAATTAAACCATTTGGATGTGACCCACCGACCCCACCGTAAAATGTTTTCCTTGACATTGCCCCACATTTTTACTATAATTAAGCTAATAGTTCTCAAATGTACCTATTGCTAAACAAGTGATTAAAAATTATCTTAATGATGATGATGATCATGATTACTATATCGGTATAATTATTAAGTAATTGGTTCTAAGTTGACATAAGCTAGCAAGCGCTTGTTTATGAAAAAGATTACTTATTTTTAACGATGTATGGAAACTGCCGTTTCTAGGATAATTATAATGATACTAATTTCAAAAATTGGTCAAGTGCGAGTCGGGCTCGTACATGAAGGGTTCCGGAAACAGTTCAGTAAAAGTTTTCTTTCCTATGGTTGAAGATATCCACTTCAAATTTGAGTTGAAAGATTCCACACGAGCAAACATAGTTACATTACACTGCAAATAAATATAATGCTTGTAATATTTTTTTGTTAAAAATTTCATTTTCAAAACAAGCATTATTTGCCGAATGTACTTTTTGTTGGCTGTACTTGCATTGTCATCTAAACTACATATCTGTACCAAATTTCAAGTCTGTACTATTAACTATTGAGGAGTTCCCTCCTGCAGAGACGATTCTGGCAGGACCACCAAGATGTCACCACCAGATTATTGTATTGTCACCAAATTTACATAAGTATGCCAAATTTCAAGTCGATCGGACCACTGGAACAAACAGGGCAAGCTAAAGAAAAGCTTCTAAAAATATCACCGAAATGTAAGCGCTTGTGCAAGTACCTATTTCGAATAAAAAACAATTTGAATTCTCATCCTCTTTGGTTCTGGCTGTTTGCTTCTGAAACCATTGCCCGCACCGCGGTGTCAGCGCGGTTTTCGCGGGAAATTCGGCGGACTTCGTATGTTGTGTAATTAAATAATAGGAAGCTCGACTAGTGTGAATAAATTTTAAACTGTATTATAAACCTTGTAAATAGTGTTAAATACTTAGTATGATTTTTTTAGTGTAAAAAACAATAGGTAAACATAGTGATTAATACGGTGTGGATTTGGCGAGCGCTTTATCAAAGTTGGCTTCATTGAGGTTTGTGGTTCATAAATTGCTGTATTAATTTTGCACAAAAACGAATAAACCACACAATCAGACAGTCACTATATTATATTATAGAAGCTTTTATAAATATCATTTAAATCGCAAACTTAAAGGTAAATATAAAAATATAAAATATAAAAAAAACGTTTCTTGTATGACGACCCCCTTTAATTTGTAACTTTATTTTATTTTTAGTATGTGTTGTTATAGCTGCCAAAGTAACTCATTAATCTGTGAAAATTTCAAGTGTCTAACTTTTACGGCTTAAGAGATAGAGCCCTGTGACAGACGGACGGACAGACAGACAGACAGCGGAGTCTCAGTAATAGGGTCCCGTTGGCACCCTTTGGGTACGGAACCCTAAAAAGGGTACTACAAATACTACAAAAATTGTGACACTAAGGACCTGATTGATAGAGCGACTAAATATTGCTCTGTCAGTGGGACCGGAATTAATTTGAAATTAGAACAAACTATAAATAGACAATGAGGAGGCTTTGGCCTAGAGTCGCCAACACTTAAGCCTGAAAAATGAATTGCAGCTGCACTGTGTGAAATTCACGTAAATGCATACAATAATGGTGGCACAATATTACCTTTATTTGGTCCTCTATATTTTCTTTATTCTAGGTGTGCATGCATACCTTATGGGAGCCAAATAACTTTGCGAAATTTTTGCCCCTTATCTGTGTTTTGCTACAGCTCAAAAAATATTGTGATAGGGGAATTTAAATTTTGAACACTTTTGTTGCAGTGCATCTCGCTATGTGTGCGTGGTGCTATACCGTCGTGATACGTACATAGCGGAGCTGCAGCGGGGGTCGCCGACCTCGCGGCCAGACGATGCATGTTCCAATCACCATTTTAATGCTGTGACAGCGCCATATGTCACATTAGTTGGTGAGTATCCGTCGTCTCGTCTCACAATAGGTTGACTTCCACCGCTTTTAATGGATCAACTCCTGCCTATTAAACTATGCTATGCTGACTATGGCACGAGACTCTTGTTAAAATTCTCAGGGCTTGGGTTATAGTCGCCACGCTGGCCCAGCACAGATTGGTAACTTGACATGTACCTTTGAATTACTTCGCAAGTTAAGCAGTTACCCTTACAATGTTTTCTTTCACTGAAAAGCTCATCAGAGAGGTAGGTACATACATTTGAATTGAAATATTTTTTGCACATTGATTCGGAAATCTAAGAAAGGCCAGCACCGATTCAAACCCATGGTACTCTGCTTTTGGGAGGCCATGGGTCAAACCACTAGTCTAGTGACTATAGACATAGCCGTAATAACGGCTAATTCTAATGGCTAGTAGGTATTCGTACCTATTTATCTACCTAAACTCTATTTCATTTTTCCTTTTTTTTATTCCAGCAAGCAATCCAGAATCGAAAGAATGTCCGTATTCTGGTAAATATGAGATACAAAGCAATCGACACGAGAGAAGCGTAAGATCCATACGCGAGAGGAGAGCCGAGAAGTCGGTCAATAGGAACGGTACTAGGTTGTTCAATTTTAGCATAAGCAATATGTCGAGCGCCCCGATGCTGAGGAGTCGCAGGCAGGCCAACGAGGTCGGCTGTGTTGTCAGCGGGTTCAAGAGGCTGGAAGTGGGGTGCAATTCTGTGAAAAATATGGAGTTCTACTCGAGCTGTGAGAATAAGGAGATTATAACAGGTGAGTTGAAACTGTATGTTGGATCCATCTTGAACTTCCGATATCGACATGCGTGTTTGAAGAAAATACAAGATTAAACGGGTCAAATCACGATTATAAATCCATCTAGTTTCGATCTTTTCGGAAGATCTTTTTCATATATGAGTGCGCTCAGGACGTTAATACCACTCGCACCATGCTAGCAGTAATATAGCATGCATGCTCATGGAAATGCATAAATCTAATAAAAAACATTAACATGCCGACCATTGTTCGGTATGAGAATACTCCCTCTCCCGTATCGAGTTAATAGCCCCCGGCCAATGAATATCCATAATTGGCCAGGAAATCATTGAACTTTGCCCAGAATGCACTGGCCCAAGCACTGCTCTTCCCCTCAATCGGATCCGGAAGGGAACCTCAGCCCTTGGGCACATGAGGTTACCAGACACCCCTATTGTAATTTCACTACGACCGTTTCCAGCTTACACCTGCCACGGGGGCTGGTACGAGAACGGCGCGTCGTTCGTAGTAACGACGCCCGTGACGCGCGACAGCACGGCGGCGCGTCGCTACTGCTTCGTGTCGCGTGACGCGCGCGGGCCCGCGCTTCTCGTCACGCGCAGTGCGACCAACTGCGAGCGCAGTGCCACCGCTACCGCGCCCAGTGAACAGCTGCTGTTTGACGCAAGACCGACAGGTAGTACATAGAATGAGAAGCGAGATTTGGCTTTCCTCTGAGCACGGCGCTTTGTTCGTGGTGACGATACTCGTGACGCACGATAGTATGACTTCGCGTTGCTACTACGTCGTGCGTGTTGCGCATACAGCTACTTGTCAATTTTAGAGTTGCCAGCTAGGTAAAATTTGTTGCTAAATTAAAAAAGTTATATCCACTTCAATGAATA
The DNA here is from genome assembly GCF_025370935.1 of Choristoneura fumiferana. Lineage (NCBI taxonomy): Eukaryota > Metazoa > Arthropoda > Insecta > Lepidoptera > Tortricidae > Choristoneura > Choristoneura fumiferana. Next base: position 8,909,621 of record NC_133483.1, on the reverse strand, counting down.
AAGTTCTGCATTTTTTTGGGCGTCATAATTCAGTGATAAATTAAATGTTTCTTTCTGCTACAGGTGAATGTCAAGATCAGACCAACGCACAGCCTCTGCTGAGGCTACCGCTGCCCCACATTATCATTGTGACAGCTGTCATCCTACACTACATCATACCGAGATGATTCTTAACTATAGGTACCCCTGCAACCCCCCTGTAATTACTATAACATATTTATTAATAAGCAGGCTTAGTAAACAAAACTAGAAGAATTAGCACTTAAGCTCTTTCCCCGTGTACTATGCTGTCAATTTTATTTTTTCTGCCTGCGCGTTTTGATGTATTTTTTTGTATTTTACGAATTTAGTATACTCGTACACATTTTATGCAATTTTACCTTTTAACCGGTGAACGGCGAACGGTGAACGGCCGCGATTCAACTGTGCACTTTATCTCTGACTAATGTCTGTTAGACAGCTTATAATGTATCTACTTGCTCTGTACAACGTGCACGGTAACGTACCTACTTACTCCGATGGTTAAAAGGTTAAAATAAATAATTTTACTAGGAATTTTACATTTACTTTACAATTTGATCAAGCCAAAACATATTTTACCACATGACTGGATTTTCTTGCAGTTTAACTTACTGGCCAATTACTTAAGTTATGGTTCAAGAATATCAGTTTGGATGTTAGTTTTGGTTTAAAATTCCTAGAAAAATTATGGCAATTAAAATAGGTAACAAAATATCAATCACATATAATAGGTACACATTATAATATCATAGATAGTCCCAAATCGCCTAACTTTTCAAGCAATTCTAGATATCAAAAGCAATTTGGAAAAAAGTTTAATGAAAATGATTCATATAGGTACCTAATATTTTTTTTCTGTAGGTAAATGAAAGTGTTTCCTTAATCCATTTAGACATGGAGGGAAATAAATTAGGATTGAAAAAAAAAATGTTTGGAGACACAAATTTCGTCATTTATTATGGCTTATTCTTAATTTCTTCTCTCTGAATTGATAATATCTTACTCGTATAATTTATTTCACAGGCATTGAAAAAACATCACGCACTTAAAACCTTTCCTTTGTAAAATAATCGATACTAGTAAATTTATCTTTATAACTTGTTGAATTTTAAAGATAACTACAAGTAGATAATCCAATTGCATTACATACCGCTTTTACTGACAACCTTTTTTATTAGTTTATTATATTACGTACAGGTATGCCACTCATGAGACAAATATAATACATACAGGCGTTTGATCCTTAATGGGTAGGTTAGGTTGGTATAGGTACCCCACCTATGTACCTGGCACTTTAAATAGATTTTGTCGCGGACGAAAGGTACTTTAATCCCACAGTTTGACCGCTTACTAAATCCTTTAGTGTACCTAAGTTTTGACGCAACAAAAAATCTCGAGAGTATTCGCATGCTATGGGCTAATTGGCAGGGCTTCTGGCGGCGCGCATCATTAACAAACTGTTCTTATAGTATTAGAATTAGAGACTTTAAGTAAAGGGTGGACTACGAGTAAGTAATAAGTCTTATTATTTATTTATCAAGACTTATTATTCGTAGGAGGTGGATAGCCGGTCGAGTACATCGTTCAAGTGCAGATAAGTACATATTTATCCACAAATCTATTTATAAAAAACCGGCCAAGAGCGTGCCGGACACGCCCAAAATAGGGTTCCGTAGCCATTACTAAAAAAATAATTAATATTTTTCTAAGGATTTCGTATTTTATACGGAATCTTCTAAATTTAGGTAACTTAGCCATTGTAGTTTTCCTTGAAAGTTTGATATACTACCTACCATCTGAATTTTTTAAAAATTTTCCACCCACCGGTTTAGATTTTAGAGGGAGGGGGCGCTCGATTTTAATGAAAATTTGCACTTTAAAGTTGAATATTTCGCAAACACATCACTGAATCGAATAATCGTTTATATATAGCAGCCCCCTAATGGTTTTAAAAGACCTATCCAACGATACCCCACACTGTGGGCTTGGATGAGAAAATAAAAATCACCCCCACATTTACGTCTATGGGAGGTACCCTAAAAATTTTTTTTGTATTTTTTATTTTACCATCTTGTCGGCATAATTTACATATATATCCGTGCAAAATTACAGCTTTCTAGCATAGATAGTCCCTGAGCAAAGCCGCGGACGGACAGACAGACAGACAGACATGGCGAAACTATAAGGGTTCTGTTTTTGCCATTTTGGCTCCGGAACCCTAAAAATACTGATTATGTAATTGGTAAATCGCAAAGTCAAAAAGATAGATCATGGGTCTTATTCTTATGACGTTGATCATCCCTGCTATGTGTGTACACGTTCGGATTTTTTTGCCGAGAAACTTACACTAAGGCAGATTGGATGCTTTAGGTCTTTTGATAAACGCTGATATGTGTAAGATCTCCCTGGACTTTTTTCTGGCACCCGGCACCGTTCAAATCAAACTATACTTATTCAAAAGTAACTGTGCTGTGTCTCAGCGATCATTTTTTTGCTCGATATCGAAAATATATCAACGTAGTTGATAGATATTATAGGGAAAAGCGTTGATGCAATAGTAAATGTCTACAATGATAACACAATTGATGTGAATGGTTGTGAATAATATATTTCTTGTTGCACCAGTTGAAAATGTTTTAAAAGCTTTTCTACTCATATATAAGATACTTGATTGTCTTTAAATTGTTTATTTTGGAATTTAGTAGCAGCTTAAATATCAGCGTTATATAAACGAATATAATCTAATCATATTCGTTTATATAACGCTGATATTTTGTCACTTTGAAAACTACCTACTTATTTATTTACTTTTGTTTCCGGTTCTATACATCTAAATGGTTAAGAAATATCGAAAAGCTTGTTTCACTCTAAACCACAATTACTTAATCAATCAGTTCAATAGTAGATATTTAGATACGACTTCTATTTCAAATATCATGAACACCTAGCTCTAATAACGTATGGAAGGCGTCAGAGACTGTATTATAACTCTACTTATATATGTATATATATTTTTTAGACTTTTAAGTTGATTAATTTAGTTTCGTTTTAATAATTTAATTATTTTTTATCTAACAATATCATAACGGTTAATTAATTCTAGTAATGAGTTCTAAAGCACCACTGCGAGAGCTTCTACGGTAGATTGTGGTGCCGTTTGTGTAATATGAATGAAAAAATACTACCAACCTTTTGAATTCAAGTATTATTTTACTAACATACCTAGTTAGGTAAATGAAACCTACTTATATATCTATCGAGGAACAAACAATGACGTATGTATTTGGAAGGATTTTATCATACTTGAACTATATTACTGTTTTCGTGGTAGCTGCAAATCATGTAATTTTTTCACTTGGAAGCTTAGAAATATGTACAAAATTGTTACACAATGTTATTGCGTAGTTAAAATAATTATTTAGCAATAAATTTAGGGTACTTTCGTCACTTGTTACTTTTATACCCTTACGACTTTTGTATTTTACTTCTATAGTTACAATGAGCTCTTATATTTTGTAAGCGAACAGCTTTAATAATTATTTTTATTTACGAGTGGTTAATCATCACATCGCATCGCAGTAGCACCGGATTCTACTTCTTATTGTTATTAAGTCCTTACCTAGTTTTACCTTCTAGATATTTCGGCAATATTATGTTCAAAGTGGATGGGAAAATATTTGAGTGTTTTGACCACTTGGGCCATAGTCATTATTCTTCCAAGATTAGTAATAAGAACCCTCAACAGCTTTGGTTAAACCTTGTTCAACATTGGCATGGTCTCTTGTTTTCATCAAAGCGTTATCTTTCGCGTAATCTGAATCTCTTTTAACAATATTTTCTTGCCAAGAGGATAATGGAGAAAGAATCAGCCAAAACGCTGAATATTAACCCGGAAGCAGTTTAGCAACTATACGTAAGTCTTTGTTACAAGCCCATTTAATGGTTGCTTGGTTTTATATATCAATGTTATAGTCTAAGAGCTACTATCATTAGATACAATGTAAGTTTATTTTGGTCGAACGAAGTCAGCGTTTCAGAATTTTTTTGACAAGCAACGGAATCATTTTTTGACTAATTGCAAGTATCTACAAGATAACTAGAAGATATCTACTAAAACTCAACTAAAGTGAAGGTCTTTATTTTATGTGTTACATAATTGCAAATTAATTTGTGATTTCTTAAAACGGATGATAAATTCTAATTCATATTTTATAATTTTATAAAGAAAAATGGAAACATTTTTCTTTTTAAAACTGAGTAAGTTCTTATTTTTACTACCTACTTCAATTTCTAACGTTATTCGCTCTTAGCGTAATACAATGAGTAAGTGGCTCAAAGAAAGTTAGTGCTAGGGATCGTTCATTCAGGACGTAATAAAAAATACAGTTTTGGATGGAAGCTTAACTCCACGAATAGAAGGTAAGTATTTTAATAGCTAGATAAAAAAATAACCAGGTAACTCGTTTATCGTTTAATATAAAAAAAAAAAACATTTCGACGCATAGTTATCTCAGAATAAGAGGGCTCGGGCCTTAGTTGCACCATTGATGTTTTCCTGCATCATATAACTCGTGGTAAAATTCAAATGCAATTTGTATTATTGCATTACGTCCCAAGCAAAATAACTTGGCGCCTACATTTTTTTTGGGCTAAGTAAACAACGACGCATATTAATATTGAACTTGGCTCTCGTTTCACATTCATGTTTTTGATGGGATTATACTTACATTGTGACGTACAAACGGATGGGTAGGTACCTACTTAAGTATTTATCTGTGCTCAGTCAACATTTGGTCAAGCAAATATGAAAAAGAAAACATTGAGCTGGTTAAACAATAGTTCAGTGTTTTCTTTTTCATATTTGTATTCTATAACTACAGCGAGCGGTCCCTTTTTTTGTTGCCCTGGGAAATCTGCAGCCGGACCAGATACCCCATCGCCACTATGACGGTCCCTAAACCAACTTTCATTGCGTTACTCCTTGTTACGACTTTTCTAAGGAAACTTTCCTTAATCAAGCAATACTAATTTTAAATATAGAATAGACTAGATAACTGAATGAACGAATACTCAACTAAGATCAATGTATATGTAGTTAAGTTAATGTAATTAAACGCGACAGCAATAATTATATTTGTATTTATAGCTATTGAGGCGTTAAATTTTTAATAGTTGTGCTACGATCTATGTTGAGGAATTGTGTTGATTTTTATTTAAAGAGGAACAAATTTTTATGTAAATTTAGACGCTTCGTCTAAGTCAAAAGAAATGAACAAAAATATATTTACCTTGCTTCTCCACTACATACAGGTATGTACATATACGCTCCTCCTCTTCCTCATGGAGAAAAAACATAGATACCGATGTCACAAAGGTTCTGATAGTTGGGCCGGAAGCCTTATGGTGTAAAGCTTGTTGGATCACAATCGTTTTCACCACATCTTTCTTTCACATGATTTTTCATAATCTCTTAGTTGCAATCACATAAAGTCTGTGTTTACAATTTTTTTTCTGAGTTACTGGTTTTGGTCGTTGGGTCTGTAATAATCATGCCATGAATAAATAAAAATAAGTTTTTTTTACAAATTGAATAAGTATATTTATATATCTCTTATAGTTGCCTAGTATCAGTTAAATTTGCCAGGCACTTCTACAAGCAATTTAAAATCAAAAGTTACAAAAAATAGTTCTTTTGGTTTAGTAGTAAAAACCTACTTACATACATTTTCAATTGATCCGTTCTCAATATAATTATATCTTGTCAAGTTCATATATATATATGTTACACTCGGTAGAATACTGTCGCAGGGAGCCTCTGCGGCAAATGCTGACTGCAACAAGTTTCTACCGAGAGTCACATACGAACTTATTGACGTATAGTTTGTGCTTTAGTTTGTACTCAATTCAAATAATTATAATTGTACTTTGAGAACCTTGATATGTTGTAATAAGACAAGTTGACGCAATTCCTGAACAAAGAGCGACACTGTAGACGTTGTGAATAAGGGAGCTAGCGTTGTTATAATAATATGACAGAGAAATATTTTTCAGAAGCGGGACATTTTGGAAAATTCTCAAAAGATTTTTATAACGAAAATGTTTTAAGAATATTCCCCTTGACTAAGGTCATCAGTGTTTCTATTGTGTGATATAGGTACATTTGAATTAATTAAGTATAATAGTCAGCATGGATTATTGAATAATAAACAGCGAAATTAATAATGAACTTTTTTATTACCCCCTGCATTACCTACGTAGCTTCTATCATATGTAGTATCTAGGACCTAGATGTACAGGTACCTATTTATGACCTATTTAAATTTTAGGCACATACATACCTTACCTACCTATGTACATCGTTATATCACTCGTGCGCCTTCTCATTTTGGAGACATTTTCAATGAAACGGTCAAGTCTGTTAAGGTACCATAGGACTATCTTGTCACTATTCTTGATTTTTTTGATCTCCACAGAATCATCAAGTATCTACCTGTCAACTTCTGATTATTTTAACTAGATAAAAAGATTAGAATTAAAAAAATCTTTACTTACGCGAAAATCATCTTTATTCCTAGACATACTACTTACATAAGTTCGAAAATATTATAAAAATAAATTGAGATGTCAAAATAATTATTGAGAAAAACAAGTACTTATAAAAAATATTAGTACCTATAGCTGTAGCACAGGCTGTAGGTACAAAATTGTACATGAACGCTGAAAAATAATAATATACTCTTTTCTTTGGACAACTGTGTAACAAAACAATAACAGAAGAATTCCACATTAACATAACTAATATAGCTAATAGAGTAGAAATTAAATAAAGGTGCCTCTTTTTACGTAACTGACATTTTCGACCTCAAACGTTTGAATTAGATATGAGCGCCGTGGGCCAATGAGGGCTATCGCGTATGAATTCGCCGCTAGAGGCGCTAGTGTAGCGTGAGGTCTCCGAAATGTCAAATCTCATAGTTTTTGGGTGAGCTACGCGAGTTTATTTATAATTAGAATAATTTTGTGAATATTTTGCAATATCTGAAATTAATTATGGCAAATATGCGTTCCGGGGCAATGAATGTCTATGTTTTGAGACAGTTTTGTCTTTCGGAAACCTTTGTCCTCCCTTTTTTCCGAACAAAACGGGGACTATGGAACACTGTGGCATGCTCGATATTTTTATGGTACGGTTTTAAGGTGTATTAAATATAATTTTAATCTAAACTTTGCTTTCACGCCCGTAATAACAGACTTTGAAAGCCACACATAAAAACCTCACGCAACAGTGCGCCATCTAGTGAGACAAAAAACGATAGCCCTCATTCGACGGCGGCGGCGTTGGCTATAAAAATCCATGGCGGCGGCGGCGCGCCGCGGCGTGACCTTGGTGGGTCTTACACTTTTTATGCGAGACCGATTTTTTTAATAAAAAAATAATAAAACCACATTGTTCCTTCCGAAGAAAGCTTTATATTTTTTTAAAAGCATAGAGGCCATCAACAAACGGTGTTCTAAAAAAAAAAAGTTTTAAAAAAATCAACACATTTTCAAGGAAAAAAGTATCAAAGTAAGTCTACATAACAATACTGTCAATATATATTTATTAGTAAACAAAACATATTAGTAAATAATTAGTATTTGTAAACCTTATTGAATGAAACGCACTTAGAGCCTTAGACGTTGAAAGAGTCGACTCGACTGAGTGGCGAGCGCTCGGGACGTAGACACGGTGTAGCCGCGCCGCGGGTGCGAGCGGGAAAGCAAACTACGCCGGTCACAGCGGCGCGCCGCGTGTTTCAATCGACGGCGGCGCGCGCGCGCCACACGAACTCACGGCGACGGCGACGGTGAAATAGGGCATATGGCAAAAAAAAAACCATGGAAATATTTAGTTCCTCGTACATCCAACTCTTTTATATGGGAGTCGAAAATGCTTAATAATATTAAATATAATGACCCGGATAACTCACGTCTTAAACCGAGTTTAGCTCTAACACATGTTTCGGGCTAATCCGTAGTCCTTCGTCTTCGGTGAGTCTCACGGTAGTTTCATGTTCAAAAATGCTTAATAAGTTTAATAACTTATTTAATACCTACAACTAATCTTCATTTTAATTAATAATTATATATATCTTTCAGTTAGTACTTAGGTATATAACGTTATAACTCTACATAAAAATAGCACTAATCAGAATCCATCATGAAATAAAATAAGTATACAATAATATTTTTATCATATCTTTATTTATCTTATTTTACTATATTTATCAGACAAAAACATACTTAACCTATATCGAAAATACAAACTGAAATATAGATGCACAGAAAAAACCAGAAAAATAAGACCAGCGCTGGGAATCGAACCCAGGTCCTCGGCATTCCGTGCCGTGTGCTATACTGCTACACCACCGCTGGACAACGATACAGACACGAATTTCTCCTATGCACCTCATATCTCAGCTTGTGTTGTTTCTTATTTAGCCACTTAAGCAGCGACACTAGCGACATCTATGCCGTAGCCCTCATCGAGAAGCTTTTCGGCACTCCATCGGATCTAACCGCTCACCCGGACAAGAGATATCGTTATTAAGCAATCAAATTAAGATTGTTTTTTTGGAATCTTTTTTGTATTTTTTATTTCAATTCCAAATTTTTTGTTACTTTTGCGGTCATCCCGTAAAACCTATAAGTATCGAAAATACAAACTGAAATATAGATGCACAGAAAAACCAGAAAAATAAGACCAGCGCTGGGAATCGAACCCAGGTCCTCGGCATTCCATGCGTGCGTGCGGTATAGCACACGGCTGTATAGCGAGCGACAGCTGCCACCCAAAGAGTATAAGTACCTATGTAGCTTAGCCGCAGTAGACGGACAGACTTATTTAACTAAAGACGACGTTCGTTTGCCGAAGTACCTAGTTTGAAACAAATTCGGCGACCGCATTAGGTGAACGACGCAGTGTAATTGCCGCTTAAAGCCGTGTAGGTACCTATACATATTTTTGTAACTTTGGCCATATCGATCTCTATGTAGTCGACTGTATTTAAAGGCGAAACGTAGTATAAACCGGCCTAATTTGACCGTTCGTTCGTCTAGTATTTATATGGTCTGAGCCGCGAAGGCGCTGGCGAAATTTTCCGTCATTGGCGAGTAACCTTTAAACCTATCGCATAAGTATGACTTAAAAGGATTAAGGGATGTATTTGTATTTGGCTTTACAAGTTAGTTTTGTGACTGCCGCGTACGATATGCTACACTAGCGACCCGCCCCGGCTTCGCACGGCCAAAATAAAAAAAAACCGGCCAAGTGCGAGTCGGACTTCCGTACCTATACAACATTGGACATTAGCAAAAATGGTAAAAAAACACGTTTGCCGTACGGGAGCCCCCCTTAAATATTTATTATACTTAAATTTATTTATTTATTTTTAAAGTGAATTAAAATTTTAAAATACAAGTTAATATTCTGTGAATATTTCAAGCAACTACCTGTTGCCGTAAAGAGCACCCCTGAAATATTTATTTTATTCCGTTTTTAGTATTTGTTGTTATAGCGGCAACAGAAATACATCATCTGTGAAAATTTCAACTGTCTAACTATCACGGTTCATGAGATACAGCCTAGTGACAAACAGACAGTGGAGTCTTAGTAATAGGGTCCCGTTTTTATTACCCTTTCGGCACAGAACTCTAAAAAGGTCTCTAATCGAGGGCACTTCAATTCACAATTTTGCAGCGCCATTTTCCAAAAACAACTCCCGACCCGCGCGAAGCTGGGGCGCGTCAACGTAAGGTAGTTAAATGCATTTTTTGGTTAGATTTATATTTTTAAATTAGCAATATCTTTTGAATGGAATGTCCGATTTGAATAATTCAAAAAGTAATCTACAGGTAGGTATTGAAACCATCTTGAATATGAAAATATTTATTTGGATAAGGATTCATACAAAGGTATAGATAACATGGTACATATGGTATCGCGAATTTTTTTGTAGATACTGATATATTCTTTAATATTGTAGAACATTTTTTTTGTACTATCATAAATAGTTTCCACAGCGCATGCGATGAAACCTGTTTTATGACAACTTCTTTACACTTTGAAGCACATTATTGAAGTTTTAGTACGGAACTCTAATTTTTTCTGGTAATAAATATTATAGCGTCGTTGCTACTGCAATACCGCGTAACTAGCTTTTTCGATAAGGTATAATTTTGACTGTCACAACAGTACTGTTCTGACATTGAAAATTTTACCGTATGGAAAATGCTAATTTCGCGGTATTGCAGTAGCAACGACGATAGCCTATGGCACTTCGGAATAATTTTGCATTGTAATAGTAAAAGAATTTTTAAAATCGGTCTAGTAGTTTTTGAGTTAATTCGTAACAAACATCCAAAAATCCAAATCTTTCCTCTTTATAATATTAGTATAGAAGTATAGATATGGACCTTGTTTTAAAACACTATTTTAGGTAAAATGGGCAGGGAAGACTGTAATATCACAATATATATAAGAAAAGTAGGTAGCAACATGGTATTAAAATACAACTATATATTATATTGTATTGCATCTTTTTCAAATGGCTTAATGGCTTATGACTTCTTATCGTTATTTAGACGTGCGCACATGACTAATCATAATTCATTTATTGCATTTCATGTTGTACATAAGGTCTTACATTAATTAACAATTCCAAGAACATGAACCCTGCAAGGGCACAGCAAAAATATTGTAGTTATTATGCTTACAGTCTACCTGCAGTCTCTTCTCATTGCCATTTATCACATACCCAATTAATTAGACTTAAACAATATTTGTGTGCAAATATTGGAACATTTTCTTAGCTAAGATAACATCATCTAGATTCTTCCAACCATCTGTTTCGAACACGCCTGGATGTTCTTTTATAAATTTGAAAACCGTACTTTGCAAGTCTGTTAATTTATATCTTTCAGAAATAACCGCCATCTCCATGCAGTTTGTTAAATTAATCTGCTCTGCAATGGCATACTGCACTAAAAAGAAGAGGTTATTTAGTTGGAATTTGCCAGCAATATCCAATAAGTGCAAACAGTCCTGTTTCAGTATATTCTTTATTGTACCAGTATACAAGAACTCCAAAAGCAGTTCCATATCATTATCGTTTATGTCTAAGAAAAGCGAAGACACAGCCTCACTCTTCACCATGTTTCTCAATATCGGGCTATGAGCAGCCAAAATAATTTTATGCACTTGGTACTGCTTTCCACTAGAAGACTGCACTGAGAAATTGCTCTTCTCCTGCTTAGAAAGCAAGTCTCCAAAGTCATGGTTAACCTTAATTTGTTTTATTAGATCCATATTAAAAGGACTGATTGGACTAGTTTTAATTAAAATGGGGATACACAATGTATCAGCCTCAAACTGTTTTAAAGAAAAAAAGAATGTCTTTAAAAGGAATTTTTCATTTGGCTGACTTGACTTGAATACTTGCCATTTGAGTTGATTGGGTAAGTAGGATCTGGATGAGTCATGAGTATTTTTAGAGCTTTCATTTGAATAGCTAATACCAATATTGAAACTCCCTTCTTTCCTTAAGCATACAAATAGGTTAAACAAGCGCTTGTTGCCAGGCCCAAAAGACGTCGTAAAATAGAACCAAAGGTCTGGTTCAGGGCCTGTGTATGTTCCTCCTATATCATATTCACCTTGTCTGCTCAATTTTTCATTGATATCGTAAATACACAGTCCCCTCGCGTCTGTGGTTTGCCGCTTGTGTAGAGTTGATATGTCATCTTTATTCACCTGTTTTATAAAAATAATTATAATTATATGTCTACACCACAAAATAAATTTTAACTCATATCGGAAATGGGATCAATAATCATTTTAAACCACCTTTTCCGGCCACACCATCCACATACCGCACTTTTAAAGAATATTTAAAAAAACCGGTCAAGAGCGTGTCGGACACGCCCAAAATAGGGCTACGGAACCCTATTTCGGGCGTGTCCGACACCATTACGAAAAAATTAAGTAATATTTTTCTAAGGATTTCGTATTTTATACGGAATCTTCCAAGTTTAGGTATATTTTATACTGCTGCTTTTTTAAGAGTAAAACTACTAATAATTCTCAAGCAAACTTCGAAAAAAATCGTCTTAGCAAACCCCTAATGGTTTTAAAAGACCTATCCAACGATACCCCACACTATAAGGTTAGATGAGAAAAAAAAACACCCATTTACGTCTATGGGAGGTAACCCAAAAAAAAATTTTTTTTGTTTTTTTATTGTACCATTTTGTCTGCATAGTTTACATATATATCCATGCTAAATGACAGCTTTCTAGCATTGATAGTCCCTGAGCAAAGCCACGGACGACATACATGGACAGACAGACAGACATGGCGAAACTATAAGGGTTCCGTTTTGCCTTTTTGGCTCCGGAACCCTAAGAAGAGGTATTGTTTCTTCATTGTTGAAACGAATAATTATGGTGCAATGTGTTTAAATATACTTACATCAACACACTGAGAGCCTGAAATCTCCTCTTGTGGCGGTGGTCCACGCCGGGCTGGGAAAGCGTCTAAGAATATCATCTCACCATGAGGACCTAACATCGCAGCAGCTCTTGTATCTTGCTACCTGAGGACATGTTCCAATGTCAATATGTAGCTGCTTATCAATTATCAAATAATAGTTATGAACTATAATAATTATTTTGCTCACCAACACCCTTATAATAGCTACATCTATGCAACAAATGTGTGTTCATGCAGCACCTCCACCTCCACACTGTAAACACTTGTTCATCAATGCACATTTGTTGCATAAACATAGCTATTGTGACCAAAGTAATTCCTGAATAAATAAATCAAATAATGGTAACTCCGCTCTTGTATTTTAGAGCCCGGTAGCCTGATGCTAGATGAGCCTTAGCATCATCTAATTTTTTTATAATTCCAACAAAGCTAGATTACCTACTCAAAGCTTTGCATGCATGGTATGGCTTACAGTGCCCAATCGTACTGTAGCATGAAATGCTTTCATTAGGGCAGTCCACCTTTTATTATAGCAAGACAACCCATGCAAAATTAAAGGTTATCTTTTTGTATTTGCATCTGTAAAATTTATATTATTTGAGTCAAATAATACTATGAAACCAGGTTTATTTTAACATACCTTCTTATGAAAGGTTTTAAAAGAACTTATCCTAATGTAATTAATACAAAGCAAACAAGAGATATAACAATAATTGTGGGCACATACCTACGAAATAATATAGTTCCAAGAAATTTGATTGTTGTGTACAATGATGACTCATGTGGTATATTGCATAATTATGGAAATTCTAATTCTCTTTTAATAATATAGATGACAGTAGATAACTTGTATTATGTAAAAAGCTTTTTGTCATTTGTAAGGCCTAAATCATCTGTCACAACAACTTTAACGTCGTAAATGCAAGTTTGTGTTTTTCTTCGTAGTAGGTGTGTTAAACTTAAGACTAATTTACCTGTAATTGATTCAGATCCAAAATAAATGACCGAAAATATATTGATTATTAACAACTTTAACTAAATAGTGTGTACATGCACCGTAAAGATCGAACTTTAAATACAAATTTAAAGAAATGGTGAAGTCTGAAGCGAAAATATAGCACAGTACAACCGACACCGAACCGACAACAAACCGACAACAAATTTGTTAATGACAGTATTGACTGACAAGTGACAGTGCAGGCATTTTTTTTTTTTTGTATTTTTATGGCCTGGTTACTAGACCTTTAAGCCAAACAGTGCAGGCAGTGCAGTGCTCAGTGTTGCCACCTTGCCCAAAGAAAAAGTCTCTAAAATACAGTAAAAAGGAGCTAGTTTGACAAAAAATACTCTATTATAAGTGGCCAAAAGTGGCGTAGTAGCCCTGCATGCTACAATGAAAGTACTGTAGGTTAAATATTTCTTATTTGAGTTTATCCAAGCTGAGGGCCTACTCTGAAATTCGAAAATCGCAGTTCGTATAGTTCCATCTCTCTCACTCTCGTATTAAATAGTATAAAGTGGGTTGATCAACTTTTTCTCGTTTGTTATTCTGTCCCGTTGTCCAAGAGACAACAGTGACAGAGTTTCTTAAAACACTGTTACGATATATGCTACTACTTAATGTGCTTAGGAGATTGTCCATTAAATAATGGGCTTGTAACTACGACAAAAATGTACGTTCTATGAATTATAACCACAGAAAGCATGGAGAAACTCGTGGTTTAAGGAGCTGTCCAGGGGACGTAACCATGGCAACGCGGTACGGGGAAAAGTTGATCGACGTCTCAGAGGGACGGAAGTCGACACGAACTTCAAATTTCGTAGTAGCCCCGCTGTGTGCCCGGCTCTTTTGAAAAGATAGTAAGGTTTCTTAAAAACTTTTTTGATTAAGTGAAGATTTCTGGAATGCTCAGGGACTATCAATGCTAGAAAGCTGTAATTTTGCAAGAATATGTTTGTAAACTATGCCGACAAAAAATTCAGCTTTAAAGTGCAAATTTTCATTAAAATCGAGCGTCCCCACCCTCTAAAATCTAAACCGGTGGGTGGAAATTTAAAAAAAAATCAGAATGGTAGTAAGTATATCAAACTTTCAAGGAAAACTATAACGGATAAATTAGCTTGAGAATAAAATATACCTAAACTTGGAAGATTCCTTATAAAATACGAAATCCTTAGAAAAAAATATTTCTTATTTTTTTCGTTATGGCTATGGAACCCTATTTTGGGCGTGTCCGACACGCATTTTAAGATATAAATTAGTATGTACTATTAAGAGGTTAAGTTAGGTAGTTTATAGTTAAGTTTTATTTGTGGTTATTTTATCTTAATATGTATGTGTTTTCTCTTTAATAAATTACTTTTAATAAAAAAATGTTAATCCATTTACCGACGTATCCTTAGTGTAGAAATGAATAGCAGTGTTTTACAATACAAGAATCTTTGTGCGCTACACATGCTATAAACAAAAATAGGAACGCATCTTTAAGCTAGTCAGTGCTACCAATATAAATAAATTTCACTGTATATGAGAGCTGCCAACACTGATGTCAGTCATGTGTATGTGTAGTGTAGTAGTTCTAGATCGTAGTAGGTATCGTTCGTATCGTTCGTTGCTTGCTTGCTTTCTTTACTTTGCACCGCGCGTCGTCGACCAAAGAGGACTGTTCAATAAAATTGAAACAAATATTACTGCGAAATATACGAGTTTATAAACAAAGCATTAATTGTAAACCTTAAAAACTTACAATCGTGCCAATAATACGAGGATATGTAGAAATATGTGAAAGTGACAGTCGCATACAATCCGACTCAGTTTTGTGATTATAATGTTATTTTGCATGGTTTCAAATACCGCCAGTTCATAAGTGCCCAAAATGTTACATTTAGGGGTTCTTTCGTGCATCGTCGAGGACACATGATCCGCACTATGTTTGAGGCGGGATAAGCTGTCGTTTGCGCGTTCATCAACATTTATAATGCAACAAGATTGTTTTGCGGACGAGAGCAATAGCAAAAGTCTACGGCGGAGGCCTACGAAGGTCTTGAAGATAGCTGAAAGCTTCACGAATTTGGATGAGACTGCGAAGGCGGGTCGCTTCGTGAGGGGCCCGAACTGGCGGGCCGGGAGGCGCCGCGATGGACTCGAGGGTAGGACCAAGAAGTGCTGTGATGATGAATATTGTGCTAAGGAGTCGATAGTGAGTGATGACAGTGAGAAGGTGGGAGATCGGAGGGTGACTGGCTCTTCATGCACGGCCCTCCGGACTGCTGTGGCTGCCCTGTACCCATTTGATGACTTCAATTTGGAGAAGATTGGCTCTGGATTCTTCTCAGAAGTTTTCAAAGTAAGTGTTCAACTTTTCCCAATATTCTATCCTATTTTCTTCTCCTCATCATTTATTAAGTCTGGTTCATTTTGATTACAAACTTATCAACATGGTTTATAAGTTTTAAATGCGCTTGTGAATCATGAACGATTAGTTTTTTCTCAAAAAAGTCTGTAAAAGTTGACATTATTCTTTACATATCAGAAGGTGAAGTCCATTGTTTATGGTCAGTGAAAAATTAAAAAGTTTAAAAGATTGCAGGCGCGCTAGCTCGACCATAATAAATTAGCGCGCCTGCAACTCATACTCAGCCAGCAATTGCCTACTTCCAGGCCACAACAATAATCTACTATAATCTACAAGATCTGACGAGTAAGGAATGGGATGAACATTCTTGATAAACAAAACAACTAAAATGTAGTAGATGCCCTGAAAATATTGTTTCCACATAGTCAACCTAGTCTGTTTAAAATATTATAGGGACATACAGTTATGGGTAAAGAGAAATGATAATGGGAATAGGAATTCTAGAAAATACACAACAGAAATATTAGTAATATTTCTAAGTAAAAACTGTTCCCTCCAGTAAGATCATTGATACCTATATACAATCAAGGAAAAATTAAATTAAAAAATCCGGCATGTAACATTTTATGTACATTCATTAGATTTTAGACTATGGCCAATTTTTGACTTATGGTATTGTAGTAAAAGTGAAGATATTACAAGTATATAAAAAATATTTACTTTTAACACATTGATGGACACTAGTTTCAATTAAACATTGTTAAGCCTTATATTTCAACACCTATAAGTGTACTGTCCTTCAAGGTGTTAAATTAGCATACACTGAAAAATAAACGGCTTCCTTACAAATAATAATAAGCAGTTTATTACCCTCATGGTAACTATGTATACTTATAGATAGTTCTAGTCAGTTCCATGATTAGGGGGTGTCCATTAATTACGTGAGGTCTTTAAGGGGGGAGGGGGTCAAGTAAAATCTTTCCAAATCTCACTTGGGGAGAGGGGGGGATTTAACAAATATCACATAATTTTTTTTCAACAGAAAACCGTGTAAAATTGTGTCAAAGTAAAGTTTATTAATTTAAGTTGAAATATTTATTATTTATTTTTATCACAGTGATTTTAAAATTTTTGGTAGTCGTAAATAAAATTAATAAATTTTTTTTGTATTTTTCTTTTTTAAATCCAACGGGTTTACAGCCAAAACACATTTCAAAAATCTCACGTGAGATTTGGGGAGGGAGTCAAGGAAAATCTTACGAAATTTCACCAAGGAGGGCGGGGAGTCAAAAAATCCAAAAAAATGTCTCACGTAATTTATGGACGCCCCTTAGCCACAGAACTGTTTTGTCTCATACAAACCACGACAATAACTTGTTTATTAATAATCTCCCTGTGAGTAACAATTACACTGTCCTTGATAATGACCATGGTTAGTTCAATTCATAAAATAACCTGTGTATTTATGAATGATTTAATTTTAATTTATCCTTGTGGGGTATTCTCGGAATTGCTATGTTAATACACACAAACACTACCTGCAATGAAACCTGGAATATTTTCCGGTACCACAAATGACCATTTGAGTGCCAACTGAAATTAAACAAATCTCTTAAAGTAGTGGCTATGAGTCGCCTGGGACTTAAAAAATTTGCCCATCTAGTAAAACTATGGAACTAGGACACATGCCTTACTTAACTTCTTACATTCTTCTCTGTCAGCTTTGCCATTGAAATCTTTGTCTGATCTGCTGCATTGCATGCAATTAATATAGTTTTTTTTTATTATTGTACCTATTCTGCAAGACCACAAGAAAATACAGCCTGCCTTTATCTGCCTGTTATATCTTATTATAAGTTTATAAGTACATAAAAATTAAGAAGGAATGTTAATGATTCACCATTATAAATTTGTGTTTATATAATAAAATCCACATTTATCTATACTTAACCTCTTGTACGCTCAGCGCAAGTCTGCACCAAATTTAAGGCTATCTTTTCCATTTAACTTTTTAACCCCCCATGCAAAAAGAGGGGTGTTATAAGTTTGACCGCAATGTGTGTCTGTATGTCTCTCTCTCTCTCTGTGTGTGTGTGTGTGTGTGTGTGTGTGTGTGTGTGTGTGTCTGTGTGTGTTTTTCTGTCTGTGGCACCGTTGCTCTTAAACGGGTGGACCAATTTGAATGCGATTTTTTTTAAATTGAAAGCAGGTGTTTAAGCGATGGTTCTTAGACATGTTTTATCAAAATCGTTTCAGCCGTTTTTGAGATATTGAACTTTGAAGTGACAATGTCGAGGTTTTCGAACTTTTTGTTGGTTAGGTTATATTTATTATCTTTGAAAATATTTGAAAAAATCCATGCACTATTATGTCTCCACTCATCAATTAATTACAAAAAAAATATGAATTATCAATATGAAGTGCTATGGATGATTTAGATTAAATTAAACACTTTTGATAATGCACTTTTTACTTGTTCTGTTCGACTTTTGGTTTAAAATTTTATGTACCGGGAAATGTGTGTTACAATACAATTGGGATGCACAAAAAAAAATAACCTATAGTTTTTATTTTATTTTTGGGAAGAATAGGATATTTTAAGATACCATTTTCATCGATTTTGAATTTGAATGGGTATTTAATTTTGTATATTTTTTTTACGAAATATGCTGGATGACGTCACAAGGAGACAGCCTCATTCCATTTCCTAGAAAAATTTAGGTTGTACATAACATAATCTGTGGCATTACAATGTGACAGACAATATATACAATACAAGCATGGCTTAGGGTCCTAAATGAACCATGAAAAATAGTTTTATTTATTTCTCTTCTTTTAGCTTCGATTATTCCTGTTTGTTTAATGGTGTGATAGTAAATAAAAAGTTTTGAGATGCAATTTTATACCAAGTCGGTAATTTTTGTCAGTACCAGGGCCATAGAACTCGATTTTCACCAGCTTGTTTCTTTTAAAACCGTGGAAAATATATTTTATAGTTCTCAAATAAAGAGTAAGCTAAGTATATTCATAATTTTGTTTGCAATATTAATAATGTTAAACTTAAAATTAAAACGGGATATAAACAAGCTACAGACCAAAATACTAGGGTTTTTGAGGAAGTGATTATGAGGAAGAGGAAGTTCCAAGCACAAATTTAGAGGATGCGGATGAGGATGAGGATATTTTTTGAGGAAGAGGATGCAGATGAGGATGCGGAAAGAGGATGATATGAAATATATAAATACTAGCAGACCCAACAGTCGCTGTCCTGTATGTACTCACACAAAAATAATGAAAAGAACATTTTCCAGTGGATCAAATTGTGAATCAAAACCATTCTCGAATTCCTCTTAAATTCCTCTTAAATTTTGAGGAAGCGATAGCGGAAGAATTTTTTTTTTTATTTATTAGGATGCGGTAACGGTTGAGGAACTCAAAACTTCTGCATTATGAGGAAGCGGAAGAGGTATCGTCAGCAACCCTACAAAATACACATAAATATGGACCAAAAATGTTGCTTTTTCCATGGCTTGTTTACAAATCATTTCTGTATTTTTTTATACTTTAAATCTGTTTGCATTATAGTTTTGTTTAATTTTGGTTTATTACAGATTTTAGTATTCTGTTTTTTTTTTTTAACTTTACAACATATAAATAAAACATAAATTACTTGTAATGACTTCATTCCATCCCATTGTCTATTCTTTCATTCATTCAATAAGTAAAACCACTGTATAAAATTCGCCAAAAATCTGACAACACTGAAAACATTCTATAGGTAGTGCCACGACAGTTGAAGTGAATGATTACACGCACAGCTACAAAAAGAACTGGTTGCACAAAAGGAGAATGAAAGAAAGAAATAATAAATTTATTTGCCAAAATTCGGCACAGCAAACAAAATTACAATTAAAAATGAATGAGTAGGTAAATGTCAGAATCCTGCTGTCTTTACATAACATCTTATTGTGTCCGGAACTTCATCTTCAACTCTGGTGGCACTACTTATACCTACCGTAGTGAATTAAATTTGAAGTATAGCTAGGCAGCGCCACCTGAAGTATAGGTTGTGCACACAAGATGTAATGACACAGACAGTGACACCAGGATTTTGACATTCACTCATTCATTTCATTCATACTCCTTATGTGCAATCAATTCTTCATGTAACTGTGTGTGTAATCATTCACTTCAACTCTCATGGTACTACCTATATAGGTATTTGCTATCATTAACCCCAGCTTTTTTGCCATTTGTCATTTGCAAAAATACTTACATCTGTGTGACAAAAGATTTGTCACACAATGTTTCTGTTAACACAAGTGATATGAAGAAAGGAATACCTTAACTCTGACATCACTGGTGTTCAGCCCAAACATTCTTATTAACTTAAAAATTGTAGGTGGTAAATATTGACTATGAGTATCTTGAGATATATGATAATAATAAACGTAAACACATTGATATTACTAAGGTGTTTAAAAACCATTGTTCTTATGTTGTACTTTCAAAAAAACTTCTATTTATTTGACTAAAATTATCATGAATTCTATTTTTTTTTATTTGTGTTGTGGCTTAAGAAATGCAAGTATTTTTGATGCAATTTATCATTGTCTGTCATTGTCAGTTACGTACGTACGTAGTCTATAGTACCTGGGCGACCGACCTTTGCTCGGACTAAAACTCGATAACAAGTGTTTTACCAGAGATAAGACCAAGCTAGATCGATTTTTCATCCCCGTAAACCCCTACATACCAAATTTCATCGAAGTCGTTGGAGCCGTTTCCGAGATCCCCGAAAGAATTGCTCGATTAAAGGATATAAAAACAACAGTCGTGTTAGTTACACCATTTATACCTAACTCAAGAACGGCTGGACCAATTTATATTATTTTTGTTTTTTGGATTTGTCTGCGTAAGGAATAGGATAATAAGTATTAAAAACTTTGGAAAATTGTCGAACAATAAAATAAAAGAAAAAACAGTTTTCCATACAAAATGTTCATGGTTTTTCCGTCCGTCGGTCTGTTAAGAGCCTTTATCTCAGGAACGGGTGGAGATATCGAGTTGAAATTAAAACCATAATTACAGAAATCTATAGTCCCTTGAAGCTGTGGAAAAATCAAATTTGTAAGTTAACTTGAAAAAAAAAAAGATGCGGCCGTTTATGTCGCAAAAATCGTATATTTTGACATTCAAAGGAATCAGAATTGGTACGGTATGTAACAAACAGTACCTACTTTTCATTGACCTTAACATATCTTAATATATATAATTCTTCTGTACGTGTGTTTGTCACTTAACTACTTCTAAAAGGCTGGGCCGATTCAGATGAAATTTTGTGTATAAGTTTCAATAGGTTCCTGGATGGTTTGAAAACATAACGGAACCTGGTAGGTGTGGCGCTGCTGTCGGTATGTTATCATATATAATGTATGTAGTGCTGCTTTTCCAGGCAGGACAACGTCTGGCGGGTCAGCTAGTTACGCTATATACATATACATATACACACACACACACACACACACACACACATATATATATATACGTAGGTATCTGCTATTCAATGCAAATTAAATAATGAAGATTATTATTTCTCTGTTGTTAAGAAAGGTTTTTCATACATTTACGTCTTTTTTTATTTTGATACTTACGTCATTCTCTTTGTTAGTGACTGTAATGTCAAAGGCTCAGGGATCATTTTTAATGTTTTGATATTTAACCTTTATGTTAAACAGTTTTGTTTTCTGGCTTGCCTCTTAGTATACCATTTAAACACTATGAAATGAAAATAAAAAATGACTGAATATTTGGCAATACAGAGCCCACTTTCACTCCAGGGCACTCAGCACAACATCTACATGAAGAAATGGACCATCCTGTTCTTAAATAAAGCACAGTAAGCTAAAATACATTAATTAAATGTTACATTACATACATTAAAAAGTAATGTAACATTATTTTATGAAATATAGGCAAAACTACCTGTGCAAATTTGTTCCTGGGGGTAAACTAAAATACAAATTTCAACAAAACCTTGCTTTCCACACTGACATTTTCTGTCTCCGAGGTAAGTATAGTAGGGTTCTATTTCATAGAATAGGTAAAAGGCATGCGAGATATTAATGCTTGCGGAAATTAGGTAGTTACCCAGACCTATTGTTGTCTAAGCAGACTTTATTTCGTATTTATGTTAGCATGTTTAGGAAAACAAGCACCTAAATACTTACGGGCGGAAATAGTTTGGAAGGTCGAACGCATGTTACCTATTGGAGAAAATTTGTTGACTGATGATAGGTCAGCTATTCTCACCCTATGTGAGTTCTATGCTTAGCAAAAATACTGATCAACATTAACATCAAACCTCTGATACTGGATAATGCATATGACAATATACTGGACTTTAATTTACTACTTGAGTTTTAACAATATCAACGCAAAATATTGATGTGATGCGATATTTAAAAATTCTTTAGTACCTATTTTAAGAGCTCTCAGTTTACTTTATGCCGTGATGGGCATAATTACGAATATTATTATACTTAGGTAGGTTTAGGTATAATATTCCATTTAAATTACTTCCCTTATAGCTAGAAAAACATCTGTCATAACTGCAAAATAAGGTCGCTAAGTAACCTCGTCATTTCATGCTTATTCAAAAACTATTATATATGATTGCAAGATTTTGTGTAATAGCTACCAAGTTGTCAAATTTACAAATTAAGGACTTGTATTACCAAACTGTAAAGTTTCTGTTAACGTGTGATGCCGTCTCTGTTTAATCGAACAAAATAAATAAAGGCAGCATCATAAATTATAGGTATGTCACATGAGAACAGGACCCTATCAAAAAGTGTTGGAAAAGACGTACTACGAAGTCGAATCCGCGTTAAAGATTTGAAAAATCTTTCATGCTAAAATTGGTAACTTTCAACTTTTTTGTGCAGGTTCCATATTCATACATTCATACATATGACATGATGGTGAAAAATGATCAATTTTTTTTTTTATGAAAACAAAAATCTTTACAATTGTAAAGAAACCTGAAGGTAGGTATTTCATAACGCGAGAGAATCCGACGTACTTTGAACGATGTTTTATTTATTGCTATTATTGACATTTGTGTGTATCACAAAAAGGTTTTATTTTGACGATAAGAAAGTACTTTGTTTGCCAAGATTTTATTTTCAGTGCAAGCCAAGAGAACAGTGGTTTTCCTGCGGCGGGTTGAAGAGCCTGAATATTCTAGTACTACCTAAAGGTTATATTATAAGTACAAAAATTATTATTATCATTGCCACGGTCCATTTCTCAGTAAAACTAATAATGAACACAACCACTTTGGTATACAAGTAAGTGAGAAGACGACGTAGACTAAACACTTGAATTAATTGAAGCCAAGGCTACAGTCTACAAACTTGGATTATGCTTATTAAATGTTAGTAAACTGAAACCACTAACTTTCCAGACTGTTTTGAAATTTGATTAATTTCCCCCATGTTTTTAATATCCAGCCTTGCCTCAGGGGCAGTGAAAATTAACTTCTGAACGCGTTACCTTATTTCATTATTTCCCTGAAGGCTTTTTACACAAAGGTGTTATTAGAATAGAAGGTTACTGAGGTAATGTTGAAAATGTACTCTACATATCTACTGAAAAATCTATTTCCATCGTATTTTGTCAGATAAGTTTGTATTTATCTTGTTTTCTTAATTAGCTGCAGTAAACTTCAGTAGCTAAGCTTGTTGAGAAAGTAAAATTAATACGAACTTTTCCGACAAAATACGATGGCAAAAAATTATTCACTACATCTGTACTTAAAACCTTAATCAGAAAATAGATATATTATTATTTGTTACTTTTTTGGTTTGTACCGAAATTGTGCCAACAAAACTATTACTCTGGTGTCTATTCATCCGTATTTCCTTCGACAACTTCGATCTTTTTCATCTTTTAGATCATAATAGGTCTAAGTCTGACCCCTAAAGCAATAGATAATAAAAATAAACTGGGCCCGCGTGGGAACTCTACGGCCCATGCTCTCTCATTCTGAGAAGAAGCCTGTGTGCAGCCTGTGGGACGTATAGGCCGAGATAATAATGACAATGATGACTAAAAATAAAACTTTGTTGAACATCAGAGGGGTCTCCCTCCATATAATTATAATATAAATTGTTAACAAGACAAGTAGTAATTAATGACAAGGTCCTAAAATAACAGTTTGAGAAAAATATCCAGAAAGAAAAATACGTGACAGCCTTCTGCGTCAGGGAAATGTGTAAGAATTCACTTCCCTCACCTTAGGAAGTGAATCGTATAGGCAGGACATAACCTTGCGAGCGAAGGTTCGCGACTATGTGAGCGGCTTATAAATCTCATTATTAAACTAACCTTAGTATGCTTGGTGATGTGATGTGAAGCGTAAATGTCTGATGAACGGGAGTTAGGAGGGGTAAACCAAAACTGGAAGGATTATCTGATTTATTACTCATTTTAGGTCCGGTTTTGTTCCGGTCCGTTACGTCTATCACAAGGCTGCATGTTTTGGACCTTAAAAGCTAGAAACTTGAAATAATGTAAAGGTCCCTTATTAATAAAATCGTTTTACTCGATCTTCTTAATTAATAAAGTGGTGAAGAAGCAACCCATGGTGTACGACGTTTATATAGAGGTAATAAAGTTAATACCTCCTCGAAAACAAACCAAAGGCGAGCTTTCTTGTCGCCCTCAGTCGCGTCGCGGACATCACCCACGGCAAACAGGTCAAATAAACCATGAGCAATTATAATCCCAGCGTAGACTTAATTAATCGCACTGACATTTCGCTACACACGTGAACTCCCTCTTAAATAAGGTTTTTGGGTTAATGTTACCTGATATTGAACGACCTTGAAACGAAGGCTCGCATTGCACCTTATCGTTCGTAGTTTAATGCATACATTTGGTAGTTAAATTAACCGAGACACCTCACGTATAAGGATTTAGTTGTTGTCAACTATAACTCTCAGCTTTTGTTTTTACAACGAGATAACAGGTGAACGCTTTTGGGTATTATGATTTGACGTACGCGATAATATTACTTGATTTACAATTCTGGCCCTGTTCCACTTGGCTTACGTAGATGTTTTACGCTTCATAAAATATCGCATACCGCTCATTACGTCTAGATGAACGCATAACGATGCATTAGCATTACTTTGAAAAGAGACTTAGGTACCTGCATGCCTTTACCAGTGCCAAGTTTGGGTCTCTAAATTAAGATAGGAAGCTTAGTAGATAGATATTTTGATTCATTACTACCTACTTCGTTTAGAAGTCTTAGATAAAGTTAGATGTTTGCTCAAAACTACAAGCTTCTTGGGGCTTTTGGAACTTCTTAAGTCTTCCTTAAGTTAAATGAGACTTAGTCAACTGAGATAATTTGACCCTAGAAGAGATTAAAACTGACCTATAAGCAAGTGGGTACATTTAAGGTTTTTAGGTTTTATAGCATGTGGCTCTTTATAGAACTCAAAATTCATCACTTCATTGAACATCATGAATGCTTAGCTCGCATAACATGCGCAGAATTTAACTGTCTTCCATTTGCACGTATTACGTTATCATTAGTATTTTCGTGATATGCTTACTTATGCTACTTGTCAACATTCTTCAATTTAATTACTCTTCCGAATGTTACTCGAGCCTCGTCATTCCTTAGAATACGAATTAATTGACAACAGAAAGAACGGTCTGAAGATTACCATCTCTTCGTAATGGAAATTCTGTGTTTGAATATCTAATTGATACTTTGTCACAACAATGTCTCACGAAATCATCGTCACTTGCGAGAATAAGAAAAATTCCAGTACATTTGCATGTAAATAAGTTTCTGTTATGTACATCACGTACGTTAATGCCCTTATTAACATCCCTTATTAACATCAGAATGTGTATTGCTCTGACTGAGAATTACTTGTTTTGTAAGCTACTAACATAATCATTGTAATTTAGCAGCTGTTACTGTTACTAGTAATTTTCTTAATAGACTTAACTACACCTAGTTTACACATTTTTGAATTGTGATCAAAAATGATTCCTCCAACTTTTACTAAAGCTTGCGATCACATCATGTAAATAAAGCAAATTAAATTAAAGTATTATTAACAAATAGGAGAACGTACATTCTCCATTTATGTTGTTATCATCTCAGTAACAAGACAAAATTGTGCCGTTTAAAATTCTTCTAATAACATTATATTGAAAACAGCATTCTCATGATATTGAATGAACTAAGTGACTGGAGAGAAATGTACCGTATTAGCCTAATGTAAATACACGGCTAGTTTCTCGCGACAGGAATGTTCACTGCAATTTTCTCGCACGTCAAATAAATTACTTCTATGGCAGTAAAATAATACAACTTTATTGAATGTGAATAGCTTGACAGATCCAAAAGAATAGCGCTGAGTGAATGAGTGTATAAATAAACCTATTGGAAAGCAGTAGCAATGATGGAAATCTTGAATCTGGTGAAAGTACGCTATGTTTTTCACGTACCATTCATAGTCTGTACTAGTTACTACAATTTTCCCCATTTCTCCAGCGCGTTCAAAACGCGGAAACTATTACGGCAATCGTTTATATATGTAGATGATTTCTTATCTCCATTAGATTTGTATTCAGGTAGTGCAATGGAGTTATTTAACTGTACTTACGCAGTTGTTACTTGTTATGTTTAATACTGCTTTAGTTACATTTTGTTTTTGTTTCGTGATGATACGCACAGTTTGACCCCAAAATCTAGCGAAATGTTGAGCTAAAGTTTCGTAGTCAAATCAACTTTCCGAGACAAGGGTAAAACCCTTTAAATCCTTCCCCATTTTCCTTGTTTTTCGCTCCATTGAAGAATCAGGATACATCCAATAGAATTTCATTTGTGCCAATTTGTTTATCAAAATGTTTTTCTATAGTCACCTCCTTAATGCGGTCGCACTGGTGGTACTTTCAATTACTTAAATTGATGTGTGCACAGCACTTGGATGCCGTGAAACGACGGAGGGGCCCTTTGGAGCTTTAATTCAATCAACTGATGTGCATGTGCATGCTTCCATACTAACGGTTTCTACAACAACGAGCAAGGTTACTACGAAGTAAACCTTTGACACGGTCTTAAGTTTAAAATTGCGATACGCAAATGTTTTCTGTAAAGAACTCGAATTACAGTCATAGCATAGCCTTGGTATGCAAAATTTATGTAGCGTTGTAAAGCTATGGTCTAAAAAGGATAATAACTTCTTTGAATTCAGTCCAGACATTGTTAATACTTTGTTGCAAAGAAACCTTTTTACTGGCTTCTCGTTTATATTCTTTATGGCGAAGTTTATTTCACTTTCAAAGTTTTTCATAGCTTCTTTGTAAAATCTTCCTTCTCGGTAACTTCGTGGGAAGTTGGAACAATAGATCGTCATTAGCGCCATTAATTACCAATTGCAGCGAGCCATTTTGAAGCGAAATGACATCTAAATTAACTGTTTTTGATCCCATTGCGTCACATGTGTTTCAGTCCTGGTTTGCTCATTAGGTAGGCGGAAAAACATGATACAAGTATATAGTTATATGTACATTTATTTACGTGTATGTATTGCCTTGTACTTTTTGCTTCAACTTTAACTTTAGTAATTGGGAGTTCAAAAAGTTTCCTTGGCAGGTAGCTAAAAATAATATATATTTATATATATATATATTTTCTTGTCACATTGGAACTTTTTCGTTTTGTATTGTTAACTATGATTTAATATGGTCTAACTATTTGGACTCTTCCCAACTACATTGACCTATTTAATTACAAATACACAAATTGTTATAAATTAATTAAAGGAATTTGATACCTATTGCTATTCGGGTAAAGTAATGAGACCGTTAAAAGATCGGTAATCTTACGAATTACATAATTTATGGAACAAAAGCAATTCAATTACGACAAGTTAGCAATGTTTCTAGCATTGCGCTCTGCGTGTTATTTTGTATCTGAAACAAACATTGTAAGTATTATATAAGATGTAATAAAGTTATTCAATACTTACATCACTGTAATGTTTACCAATAAGAAGATTACAAGATTATCGTTGAACAAATAATAGTTTTTAATCATGATTATCTTGAAGCCGCAGACCCGACCGCATACAAAAACTTTGTTTAACATCCCTTCAATTTGTTGCCTCGGTATAAACCACAATTCAAACTTTCTTGCAACTCTGTCCAATTACTTTCCGACCGAAATGGATCGATTGTGACGTGTAACCGAAATTTACATTGCAAACTGAATTGTGGCTAATTTGATAATGTTTATCAGACGCGTCTATCGCTCGGTATGTTGATAATTAATTGGAATGCAAATTTTCTGTGTATGTTTTTGATTTTAAAAGTGCTATTAGAAACCGAAAATAATAATATTTTTTTTTGGTTTTATTTATATAACGAATCCACAATCACGGATTTATCCAATTAAGGTACTTACCTACTAGGAACTAAATCTAATTATTTTTACTAAAACTATATATGTTTCAGCCTCTGTGATTTGTAGCAACTCAAATGAAGTCATCAGTGAACAAGTCTTTTATTGAAGCTGAAATGCGCTTCGTTAAAAGGAAATTCGGAGCAGCGGTGTCGTATCCATAAACATGGCAACCCAATTAAGTCTTCTAACCTTACTACATGATTAACTAGGCTGTAAGTATTCTGATGAACATTAAATAGATACGAACTCCCTTGTGACTAGTATTCTTCTTTTCCAAAATTAAAGTAATGTTATGTTAGGTTCTTTATTTGTTTACCCACACTACGTTTTGTACATGTTTATTATAATAGTAGATAATTCGTTCTATGTTGGCTAATAAACATTCAAATAGATCCTAAACAAAGGCTTAGGTTCCAAATCCAAAGATTATCAACTTTGTTACTAAACGAACTAAAGAATCCGCTGTCCGTCCAACCGTTAGGTTGGTCACAGAATTGTATCTGAACCCTTCGTGTGCCAGTCCAAGCACTTTTTTACATTCTTCGATGGAAAATTTACTAATGTATCTCTTGAGCGAGACAGTTCAGCTGACACTTCACTTCATCTTCAATCTAACACTCGTGTTACTTAAATACGCATATTAAATTACCATGACATGGTCGTGAAGTTGACCACCAGATTTTTTTGCCCGTTACTGCCCCACCTAATTGTCGTTTGTTCATCCTTAGTTCAACAAGGTAGCCAGGCCAGTCCATTTTGGAAAAAAAAAATCGTTTAAAAAAATCCAGAAAAAGGGTCCTAATGATATTTGTTAGTCAACAGAACTAATGTAAATTAAATAACCCAGGCCATTTACATTTAAAAAAAATGAGAAAAAAATAGTTTGGGGTGGTTAGCGTGGAGATAGCCTCCCCGATTTAAAATAAAAAATTAAAAAGTTGTTTCCTCCGCATCGGATCCTGACGATTTGACAGAACAAACGTGAACTAACTATAAACAAACTATTTTTATAGGGCAGTAGTGGAATAATTAATCCCGAATATGAACACGAAACAAGCGTGAACAGAATCTGGTATAGGTATTGGCAAGATTAGTCATGTCATGATTATCATCAAACGATTAAATGCCACTTCTGCAACGTCCTTGTCACCTGTTAAAAACCTTCACAATGCACCTGGGACGTTCACGTACGTACTTTCACGCGGCACTCATTACACTTTCGCCTCTAATTAAAGCTGCCGATGGAACAATAGCAAGAAGCAAGAACATCTCGAACGTATGCCATTAATTGCCGATCGGATCGTACACGCTTTCTATGACGCTGACGCAGTACTATCTTAACTCGTTCTGTTGTCGTTTTAAGTGACATCTTGTTTTGACTTTTAGTGAGATTTGAAACGCACGACAGAAGCCTTTTACAGTTTTAAATGTCTTTGTCATTATCCTAGCAAAATATTGGCACGAGGAATGCTATTTATTTCTTACGTAAATTGACGTTCAGTACATAACAAAAACTGTTTTGTTTGAGTAAAAAGGAACAAATATCAAGCGACACAATCTTACCTTAAGTTTTAATATAGAAAGTGATTTGGTAAAAAACTCCAATTGGGAACCTGAATAACATGATAAAATCCAATGTCACGTTAAAAAAACGCAGTGTGATTACTGCAATGCGCTCTACCGTTCTCAGATTTATCTGATAATGAAAATTGTTTGGTTTGAAAATCCTCACACTATTAGTCACATGATAATATTTTGTGTAAAACAGAACACCGACCACTGCTTTGCTCTTTTCATTGAAGTTTTTAATTCTAAAGAAAGTCATTCTAAATATCCAATGCTAATTGCGAATGTTATTTTCTAATTAAGTATCAAATTCGTTTCTTTTCCCACAATTAGAATTTAAACAAAGTCATTTGTAAATCTTATTTGATCTAGAATAATTAAAGCTTACTTGCTCTGAAAGATAAAACATAAGCAGAATATTGTGATTTTTCCACCTTCAGGTTTTGGGATACATACTTTTAAATCATCTAGTTGTTAGAAGGCCCTTATCACCATTCTTTAATTTTTTGTATTACACTTTCGTCACAGTTTTGAAGTCGATTGAATGTTTTAAATGTTTTTTTATTCAATTTAAATTAATTTTCTTGCATGGGTTCTTAATTAAAACGTTATTCATTATGTGCGGGCAGACGGCGCTTGGCTCCTAATAATAATCGTAAACGAGCCCATTAATCAGTCCGATCCGCAAATCACGACATCACCAAACTTTCTCACACCCAAAGCAAACGATTTCTTTATTTCTCGTTACCGATATTTTCTAATTTCACCCGGTTGTATAACTTCTGCAGCGAATATTCTCCAGTCATTGTGAGCCAGAGGCTGTCACGTCCCATAATAATTATCAACAATTTGGTTTGGTTTGGATGAGCTCTATCTAGGTATTTGCTGTTCAGTAGCACGCCGCCTGTTTCGTCGTTATAATTATCGTGAAGTCTGTCGTTGGATATAGTTTAAGAATGTTCGAATAGACCTTACAGTTGTGTCTCTGAATGACTTGCTGTGTTGCACATTGTCGATGTTTGTGCAATGACCGAGCGAAATATGTAATTACTTATAAGTTAATTTTTTTTTAAAAAATGATATCATTTGGTAAATCGCTATTCATTCAGGGAAAGCTTTGTAAAAACTTACTTAAGTCCTCGTACGCAATGAATATTATGGCCTTTATTATTTTGTACTTCTAGTATAAAAGTGGGGGGTAAAATTGTTTTTGTCAGCAGAACATTTGCTCAACGTAATTAAACATTTTGTTAAAACAAAAAAGTTTTCGGATGCGCCGGGCGGCATTCGAACCCGCTTGTTGGTTATAGGTACGCGCCGATTATACTACCAACTACATCTGGTCGGTGGTCGCGTCCCCAACCAACCCAGACAAAAACATCAATAGCATGCATACTTAAACCAATAGGGGCATATGGTGTCATCTATCGCAACAACTATCATAAGTCACGACTCCTACGATCCAGATTGTATTGAAAATTGGAAATTCGTAAGAAATATTGTATGTACCTAATCTACCATTCCTATTTAGTTATTTTTTTTTAAACTTACGGGCGCGCTGGACGGCGGAAGCCTTGTTAGTTTTTAAAATATCTTACTTGTTCAGCAGTTCCAAAGATCACCCCCTACATACAAAACACACAAACAAAGTTTATTTATTATATTTGCGTAATTAATAGAGGTATTAATTGACTGACTGATCCATCTCCAGTTCAAACTCTTGGACCAAGCGAGCTGAAAATATTAACTGAGTTTATTTTATTGAAATTGACTTTCCTTTATTATTATTACGAGATGATAAGTTCTGTAACTAGGGAAGCCGCGGGCACAAGCTAGTATGTAGGTAGATGTGTAGGTACAACCAAGTAGTAGGTATTTATACATTGGCAATACAGTAATGATTCATAGTCGTCCTACAGAGATTACGATTATAAAAGAAGCATTGCCAGTGTATACGTGACCGCATTTATGCACATGACACTGCCAATGGCTTATCGGAAATCACGATTATTATTTCTAAATATAGATGCTAGTATTAATAGCTCGTTCGGAGTTATCAATGTCATACATGAATAATAGTTATTTTAACGCAAAAGACAAAGTGTAGATGTCAAAGAGTTGTACTTATACATTAAATAGATATGAAAAGTGACCCTGTTGCCTTTACAAACACTTTAACACTATTTTTTTTTACTGTTTCGGGTTATAGTATACCTACCAGGTGTACCTACACTCGTGTACTCGCGTTATATAGAGGCACGACTGAAACTATACCATAGACAACAATAAAGCCTGCGCCGGCGCTTAGCCGCCAGAGGACATTGACCGCCGGGTTAAGGCACGGATTTCTTAAAGCAATCCGCTTATTACGTATTCTATATCGTGTGCGCCGTGCACATGGACCGTAGGCGTGTTTTGTAAGACTCTATAAAAGGAATATGAACATTTACTTTTATACCTCGAGTAGCTCGGTTAGTCACGGGCATTTTGATTTTTTTTCTTGAGATTTTAGACATGCTTGGTTAATGGATTCGTCGCATCTATCAGATAATAGTTTTTTCATCTCCATAGATAAAAATATCAAATTGCAAACTCTTCTCTTTCAGTTTGGTTACTAAATTTATTTTATTAAAAAATACAGTAGATGAGAGGAAATTTTATTGAGAATTCGCCTTCATCTACCTTCCTCGACACAATTATCATACTCATACTATAACATTATTATTAAGCTCCGACTGTGTTTAAATTGCAAAATCGATTGAATCTGGTTCACAAAGAATCAGCAAAACAGCTTATTTGAATTACAATTTGCAAACAATTTACTTTTGAAAAGATTTCTGAGGTAATTAGGTACATTTGATTAAATGAACCGACCTTCTATCAAGAGAATAGCAATGGCGGAGAAACAACAGTGTAACAGAGCTCGAAATCAATGCTACGCTCTTTTTCGACGCCTCTTAACAACGAATTCGAGATTCCCCGACGTTTGTCCCTCAAAGTGCGGTCAGTGAACTTGGCTAGTAGTGACTGGGCTGGGAGGGCCGAAGATTCCTAACACCTCGTTGTGATAATTTATTGCTTGCTTGTAAAGCATAGTTAGCACTAAAGCATTACGGAAAGCATCGGATCGGCGCGGCATAATATGTACGCCTGAATATCTAAGTTACAATGGACACATCCAAATTACATTGGAAATAAGAAACATATACCTATGAAGTTTGACTATCAATACCCAATTTTAACTTATTTTCACATTTCATCAAAATGTGACCACTTTCTGTTCAATAAATATAATTTGGGGTAATAAACCCTTGTTTCGACAGTGTCTGAGTAAATTAGACCAAGATAAAAAGGTCCCTCGGGTAATTATGTAATGTAATCCACTTATTGTGTAGCCAATTCTGTTTAGGGTTTAGATATTTCAATATCGATTAAAGAAAGAAAGTCCTACAAATGTAATATTGACTTGAAAAATAAGTCTTGAGGACTGGAAGGCTGAAATTTTGCAATTTTGTTTATGATGTAGACAAGGTGTAAAGACGAATTTTTTGATATGACTATGGTACGAGTACCTACTACTAAAGTTAATTTCAGTTCCAGTCTTTAGAGAACAAAACGTCACATAACGATTATAAGTTAATATTATAATATTAAGTATGTTCAGATTACAAGCAATCTAGTTTTGAGAGATAAATGAATCTTAACCCTTCGCCTGGCGCCGCCATTTTGCTCATTTACGCGCATCTGCGCCCGTACGGATCCGGGAGAGAAGGGAAAAGGCTAGTTATGGCGGCCGCCATTTTGCAAGTTTTACCACATTTGGCACAGGTCTAGGAAGGACAATTTAAACTAGTCTTCGATGTTTAGAAAAACTTAAATTTTACTGCTTTATGTATTATAAGCGTAATAAAATGTAGCATTTTGATTCTTAATTAAGTACGCTATCATATTGCATACGGTAAATATGTATAAAGTGTGAAAATAAAACAATAATGTAAAGTAAATATATGGTCATTGTATTTTTCCAATTCTCGATATACCATACCATAATTAATAAATGATACTTTTTCTCATTAATATTTGTATTTTGTTACAATACTATACCCTAATTTAAAACATACAGTCATAAAATCACCTCACTCCATACATTTTTAGCAGTAGGAGCATTACTAAATGTGGGCCTTATCAGGCGGCGTCCCGCCGGTGTTATAAAGTGACTCATGTTTCAAGATTAGTTCTGAGAGAGACGTGGCTGTTGCAGTGTAGTCTATCCTTGTTCTATAATTAAGCTTCAGTATAAGTTAGAGCAGTGCAGAATGCTTATTAGCCGCCTAAATGCACGTTTAAAAAAGTCCTTAGCTACTCTCCCGGAGGGCGGCGGCCGCCAGATGCGCGAAATATTATGTGTCCCGGAACGGGACAGATGCCACATATGCGCTAATATAAAAAATGACATCCGCCATAATGCGTCTATTTCTTTTTCTCCGGAGCGGAACTTGCCACACGAAGGGATAAAGGTCAATCACATTTAAATGAAGAGACGAACAAATGTAACAAAGTATCGATTTTGTACGTATTTATAAATTGAGACGCGTTGGATTAAGCAAAGTTCAAGAACATCTTGGTCTAGACGCAATAAACGTTTTCGCTGCGAATATTTAAGTTTTCTTTGTAAAAATAACCGCTAGACTGAAAGATGAGATTTTTATTAATAACACCATTTTGATCGAACTAATCAAAACCTGTTAAATAGAATCGATCTATGTAATATATATATATAAGCAGATATTATTCTTCCAAACATACTCAGTTACTAGAGAATCTAAATATAGAAAGCATAGTTCCAGGTATCTAGACCAGAATTTCATGTTACAAACTAGTTGTTACTGCTTGCGTCCATTTTGCGGCGTGGCGATGTATTTTTAGCCCAGGTTACTAGGCAATCTAGCCTTTAAGTAAGACAAGGAATTTTTAAATCGTTCCGATCTGAAATTATCTACGAAGTAAATCTAGTTTAAGTGGCAACTTGTTTCTTATTACCTTAATATAATCGACGAGCATTTACTTTGTGATAAATTGGAAATTAACAGAAACTTGGTTAAAGGTAGGTACTTGTCTGCTTTTTAACCCCCGACGCAAAAAGAGGGGTGTTATAAGTTTCACCGCTATGTATGTCTGTCTGTGTGTGTGTGTGTGCGTATGCGTGTGCGTGTTTGTGTGTGTGTCTGTCTGTGGCACCGTAGCTCTTAAACGAGTGGACCGATTTGATTATAGGTTATGTTATTGAATTTGTTAAACATACCTATCTTAAACCGTAGTTTGGAAAATATTTTTATAAAACCTATAAAAGGTCATCGGATCCACCAAAGATGTAGTTATGCATGTTATTTTACTCGGAAGCTAAAGTTCTATCTGTCTTGAATATCTTTTTTTTTTCTAACCGTTCAATTAACCGTTCTCAAATTTCAAACATAATATCGTATCGAACAAAAAAGGACCACGTTGAAATCGATTCGTGAATCGATAAATAAAAAAGTCTAACTGAGAACCTCCTTAATTTTTGGAGTCGATTATAAAGTTCCATAACCTTTGTCTTGTCCATACTCATCATGAGACCTGTTCGTATAGTTACTCTAGAATTACGTAATTGTATCTATATATTCGACACAATTAGCAATTACAACTATGAAAAGTTTAAACCAAAACTACAACAATAATGCCATTCTATCCTGTCGTGATCGCAACGCCAGCGCAGGATCCATGTGAAAACAAAACAAAACCTCCCTGCATATTGTTAACCATGCATTAACCTCCTTAGCACGGCGACCTCTTACTTGCGACACGTAACACACGTAACCAGCGCAGGCGCAGGTCGGCCGGCGACATTCCGACAGCGAAAAGCGAGAGTATCCAGGCATAGTCAAGGTCTGGATGATAACCAAGTTATAAATGACGACATTCTTGATTAGTCTTAAAATAGAAATGTGTCGTGTCGTGACGTGTCGTGATATGCCAATATTAACTGCAGTGCAAAATGTTACAATATTTATAGTGAGCCTGCATATTATATTAATTAAAGGTTGTTATTTGATTGAGAAAGCTGTTAAAGGCGTTAAAGTTAAACAGCGTTTAGGAACACAATTATTTGAAATAATTTTTGACTTGGTCATTAAAGAATACAATACAACACTATTATTATTTTTTTCTTTTTATTTAATCAATATCAGATAATTATTTTATTAGAACTGTCATAAAAGTTTCTGATGTCAAGTTAAATATGGGCAGTACTAAGAGAATGTACGATGTTTATGACAAATGGATTGAAAATACAGTTTTCAACACCTTGGGATTCGGCTTCGCTTAATTGTGATGATAGCTGTATCAAATTGTTTAGCCTCATTTCTTAGCGATGCTATCGTTTCATAGCCTTTCGTGCCTGTATTTTTCAATACCTAAAACATACCGTTTTAGTTTTAACATATTAAAATTGCAATAAACTTTGTTATTGCAACATTTCAGTTTAAAATGTCTATCCCGATAATAAAGATATAATATACATACTTTTATCGCATATATTCGTCATTTTCTACGTCACTATCTGTTAGATTTTCCTGCATGGCGACGGTTCTCTTTATTCAAATTTCGCCACTCATGACCTCCTTGCTTATATAATATGACCGCATGCGCGATGCGTTAATGTGCCATGTTTAATTACCCGATCTCATTTAGAGTGTAATGTTATCAAAAATCTCAGAACTATAATGACGCATTCAATTAACCAACGTTCGTAATTTGAATGTGGCTTACGTAAAAGTTCACAACAGGCAGTGGCGGTCTCTGAATGAACTGTTTAACGAAACACATAACACAAGAATTGAGTCAACTCAAATTTATTTCACACGTGGCCCCTTCCGTATGAATTAAGTGATGGACGAGTGTTCTCGCGGCCTCGGAGTATCATGTAACACGGGTAATGAACGGAGGTTCAAAATCTTTAGAATATCTGTGTTGAAACAGTGTTAGTTTGGTAATGGGGACTCACAATCGGTCGGCTTTCGTCGTTTGGTTGCACCAGGCGCATCTGTTCCATTACAGATGATCGCACTTGCCAACAATTAAATTAAAATAAAATAAAGAGACACGTAACGTAAATATCGTATCGTAACGATCAGAATTTTTGTATAAAGTAAAGTTGTAAAATATTAATTTTATTAAGGACTGAAAATTACCATCTGCCAAATTTCTTGGGGTGCAAGATAAACTCGTACCCTGACAAGCGTATCAGAATCGCCTTGAAGGTACAAATAGTGATTTGAAACTAGCGAGCTTAAACCAACTACTTACTACCAGTTAGAACCATTTACTACCAGTTAAAACTAATGTTAAGATCTGCATTACAAACTTGGTGCAGTACGAATTTGCGAAGAGTTTAAAAAGTAGAATTGGCCTGACACACTGCAGTGTGTCTTGAAAATAGAACCTAGAGCAGCTGTTGTAAAATCTATTTGGTAACTTTTTTTGTATGTATTTGAATCGACGTACATCCATCCACAGTCGATTGAACGAAGAGTCAAATGTACCGCCCAAGCTACACATATGCAACCAACCAAAGTATGTAAATTATTTTCGATTTCCAACACCCTATTTCTGACGTAACTGGCGCTTAACACACTACGAAGATTATTCCATGATAACAATCTTAAAACGAAATGGGTTACATACAATTACTTAAGTCGTGCTCTAACGTTTATTTATGACAAAACCTACGTGGGAATTAAGAATTATTAGAAACTTGCCTAGGATCTGTTAATATTTTAACTAGTTTTTCCTCAAGGGCTATAATTATAAAAGATTTAAAACAGTCAATTAAATTATGTAACAAAACCATTCATGAATCTGACAATAATAATTATGATTTACCATAACAAAACCGTTTATTTATTGAGAGAGAAATTTATGTACTTACCTGTTTTATAACTTAATTTGAAATATGTAAGTATGGCTTTTTGAAGCACATGCGAAGTGATTTCTGAAGTACGATGTTTCAAGTAATTATGTTGAAAGTCGAAGCATAATCTTATTTGGCGGTGTCATGGTATCAACATCGTAGTGACTTGGTATTCTACACGTGAACCGAAATATTATTGAATACCTACTTTTGTCATTTCAAAATTTCATTTTAAGTTATCACGTGGAATTTAATTTGTTATACGCTTACATTTAACTCTTAATGATCGTAAGTATATATAATTTCACCCACTTCGAATGATGGCATTGACTTGAAGCTCGTTACGGATATGTAGATAGAATGACAACGCAATATAACAAAAAGTTAAGTCTGCAAAAAAGCTTGTACTTGTTTTTTTTACACTCATTATTTTTTTAGAAGAAAAACCTCTGATTAATTATTGTTTTGTAATTACATTATTAGTTGTTTTGCATATTTCCACTACATTAGTCCTGTTTCCTGTAATAGAGATGAACTATAGTCACAATGAGTCACGCGGTCTATCTTTATTCAAACAACGTGTCAAATTCTATGAATCAGACTATTACGACGCGAGCCATGCGAAAAGGACCACCAGAAGTATTACAACATCTGCAGCTCGCAACAAGGTCGTTCAAAAACTCATTGGAATTGTAAATCCACGAAAGCGACTCGGAAGTAGCGTGCCCGAAACATGTAGAAAGTGTAAGTTGCCATAAAATTAACAGCCCGTTGCTCTACCATAACAGAAAATGCTAATTGAAATCACCAATTACTTGGTGAATGACTTTCTACAATTGAAGAAACCCCATATGTTATTGTTAACAACCGAGGCGCACGCTATATGGACGAGATTATTCGATTTGTGTGACAAATGAACGGGTGGTGGAAAATAGAGCTATTACACCAAAAAGCATGCGATTGTATCGTTAATACATTTCAAAAAGGATTCTAAACTTGATTGACAATTCTAATTCGCTTCCGCTTTTACTTCTTACACTTATGTTTATATTATACATACATACGCATCTATTATGTTATTTATATGCGCTGTGTAACTAAACGAGACACCATCGCCAAGTGCACAATACAATTTACGATGTAATTAAAACGGATTGTTTAATTTTCTAACGATTCCACAAATGGGCAGCGCTACCAAATTTTATTGTTTCGTTAATGAAACGTTGTGCCTTCTTAACCATACCACGCTCTGCGGTAGTCGTATAGTGTAAGTAAATTAATGTAGTAAACTTTCTTTCCGCGACGAGTTAATCACACAGCAGCACAGCAATATGCGATGCTTCGCTGATTTGACTGGTACTTACGTCAAAATTGTATGATGTATCGATATCGATAAATATCTATTCCTCTTAAACATAACAAACCTTTCGATTTAAAAAAAATGTAGTACGTATCTTTCTATAAAAATATGACTTCTTTTTTTGGCGGTTTAGATTGTAACGTTCACTTGATTGATTTGTAAATTGCATGGGCATTCAATAATATCACTGTCGCAAGCTAAAAATATAGGTATACACGTTAACTGGGGTACAAGTGTAAAAAACGTAACGCGTTCGAGTTGGCTGCCCGCGAACTTGTGTAAGTGAGGAACTACTAAGGTTTTATAGTAGATATTCGGCAGGTTTACGAATATTCGTAATATTCGTAAATCAAATGTCGTAAAAGTGTACTTACTGTATGATAATGTATGAGCTACAGTGAAGCTTTTATGTCACTATTATAATCATACACAATGATTCAATATAAGTATATACTAGATCTAAGTGATAAATAAATAGTTTAACAATCAGTCAGAAATAAGGCAAGTTTCAAGTTGATGAAAACAACATTTCAACACTTTCAATTCGACTCCACGTACCCGAACATTGAGGAATACTACTAAGGACTAGCTAAGAGCAGGAATGTAGTTTTAGGAACGACACAAAATTCAAAAGATCTATCTAATTTAATTTCAAACTTGCTTCTATTGTCAGTAAAACTCAAAATACAATTAGCCGTCGATTGTTTTGCAAAAACTTGAGAATTTCTGTAAAATACATAACCATAAAGACGTTCTTGACAAAAATGATTACGACGACATATTCTCACACAAATTATTGCTTTTGATCTGCGGTTGTCAAGTTGGCGCATTAAACGATCCACATTTCTGCTGACAAAACCCGACTGGCTCAGCCGAAAACGAAATAAAAACACGATTGCATACTCGCTTCGTGACATCTTCAAATTTAACGGCAACACCGGTTCAAAAAAACTCGTCGTTTCCGGTGCGTCGCGTGCGCATCGTATAGGTGGGACGCGCTTGCGCAACAGCTCGGAAATGCGCCGCAAGACGGGAACTTGCCATGCAATGCTTTTAAAACGTTTTCGTCAATACGGCATGTCATAGTTAAACATGCAAACTATGAAACAACGGTTATTAGTTATTACCGTTTTATGCTACAAACATCAATTAGTATTTTACCGATCACTTATCATAAATTATAGTCCGGTTTTAAACATTTCATTTACTTATTCTACCTATATAAGGCTTAATATGATTGCTCCGATCATTGATCGCGTTTACTGCAAAAAATGTCTACAGTTTCATAAGCTGATCGTGAAAGATACCTTCTTTTGTAAGATGTTATGCAATTACGTATGTTGTAAATGATCCGGTTGGGATAAAGCATTTAACATGTAATGTTATCTTTTGTTCGATTTTTACTAGTATAGGAGAGCTCGTAGGAGTAGGAGGCTACTTCGCAGTGACTTTGATTCATTCTTATGAATTTGTTTCAACGCGGAAATGTTTGAAATAAAATTTCCGATCAGAATTTGAAATGTAAATGAGATTGATGCAATTATACAGACATTGTAAAATCTCGATATTCTTGACATATAATAAAGTTTTTTTACTTGTACCATCAATTTTGGCATAGCGCCTAACTAAAGCAACGACTAATCAACGGCTGGTGGGGTAAAGTAAGCTAATTTGTAGCATTGGAAGTGTGAATGTGGGTTAACATCGGCCTAAAATAGATCGTCGCCGGTCGTCCAGACTACGACTATGAAGTTAGTCGATCCGTGATTGTGGTGTGATCTATTCGGGGTACCTAATCGTCCTGCAAACATAGATCAGTAGACTACTGATTTCAAGTTCTAGTAAATTTGTCGTCATGATGATAGTTTTGGACTTTTCTACTAAACTGAATTTACCTTACGCATGATAACCGGGGTAACTCAATGCTTTAGCTCACCATAATTTCTTGTCCTTAGAAAAGCGACGCACTCAATTCGATTTCATGTTCCTCTTTAAAATAATTCATAGTTATGTGGACTCCCCCTCACTGCTTGGTAGTATTTCATTCAAAGTTCCTCGATGCAATACCCCTGGTGTTGCAGATGTTTATGGGCGGTGGTGAACTCTTACCATCAGGAGACCCACTTGCTCGTTTGCCATCCAGTCGAATAAAAAAAAATAAAAAAAAACGACATGAAAAATTGTTCTCAATTCCGTTCTCCCGCACTAAATATTGTACTAACTCTTACTTCAACCGTTGTCTCAGTTATTATAGCAAAGATTTGTCTCACATTGATATTCTTGCCCAAAGAAACTGTATTTATTTCAAGAACCGTGTTATTTGTCATCTAAATGCTAAGTGATCGCACGCAGTTCTATACAATTTTCCAATTTTCTTTATTAACTCCATAAGAATGGTAAACTGTTATTTCAGCGTATAAGGATTATTATTGTACCTGTTTTTACTTCAATTGCAATTGCCATTTTATCGCATCTACCATTCCTGATCACCGATGTATGCTTTATTACTGTTATGGCACTCCACCACCTTATCATGTCTTAAATGTAATGTTTAACTTTGTGACTGTTTGTTGCCTTAATAAATTAAAAAAAAAACAAACAATTTTGGTAGTCAATTTTGACAAGTTATTTTAAGCTATCATTAGTTGTGATTTTCATATCGACGACGAATTAAAAAAATTGCTGTAACTAGAATCATGACATGATATTTTATGATCTTAAATTTCTCATAATATGTAAATTAACTTTATTGACATGGGTCGACCTTTCATAGTTTCGTGTCGAAACGTCCGTAGTGTGATGAACTTGCTTCCGTTGACACATATAACATGTACACTCGTACTGCAGCATTGCACTCAACGGCGTCTAAATGAGGAAATTGCTTTGATAACTTCGATATAACGCATTTAAGAGTCACAGTAACTTCCTGTTTCCTTCGTGTGATTGAGGATGAAGGCATAGATGAAGGTGTGGAATTAAGTTAAAGAATACTGGTCATAGTGGAACAATATTTCGACTATCTGAAAATATTACTCATAATATTGCGTTTTCGATTGACAGCTCGAGGCATCCATGATGCGGATTTAAGTACCCCCGATATTACTAGGTATAGATCGCATGTGGCCATGCATATACATATACAAGTATTACGTAATCTGATATAGTTCGTGGTGGTAATATAATGCGTTCTACTCCCCTACATCGGTAGTTATGAAATGGTTTAATAATGTTCATTTCCTAAAATTTCATATGTGTGTCGTATCAATTTGTAGCATCAAATGGTCTCTAAATTAAGCGTATCGTTTACCGGCTGCGAAAAAATGATTGTTTACGAAAATAAAATTCCAATTAGAGATCACGAATCAAATAACTTGCTAAACGGTTGAACTTTTTGTGTCGTATTCGTTGATAAATTTAGTAACATTAAATTATATTAGCTCTTGTATCGGAAATAGGACACCTGATTAATGTAAAACATTTTCATTTGTCAAAGACATGTTTATCTAGTTCACTTCAAGGTCATTTATCATTTAAGGCTGCAGTTTTTTTCTGCTTTAATATTTCAGCCACCCCTTAATTTTTGTTAGAGCAGGTGGGTCCGCTGAGGGAAATAAAAGGGAGGTAGCAAAAATAAAAGGGGGATGATTCTAGTCTACTAGTATTAATATCGAAGTTCCTGAAGAAGATAATTGATTGACAAAATAATACACACAACAAACTTAATCATAAAACGAATTTACCTTGTAAAAAATTATGAAGCCTAGTCGTAAGCCAATTACAAAAATGAGGCACATACTATATAAAATTTTATTAAATTAATAATTAATATTTTTATTATTTATTCAATCATATTATTTATTTATAATACACCTAATTACTCAAAAATTTTAATCAATCGGGCCTAAGTGGGTAAAAATCGAGTTGCGAGATCTATTTACATTATTACTTAGTTAAATACACGTACTGCTAATGCATATATGTAATTTGATATTGTTGTTCAGAACTACGCATTCGAATTCACCCTATTTGCGTGGCAACGGATCATAAGTTATAACGCAAAACTAGTTAGGAAGCCTTCTAAAATGCCCGCTTAATTGGATATGTCATGATCTCTTAATGATAAAGCGAGTTAACTTAACAAGGATCATTTACAGCGGAGGGTGTGGTGGTTAAAAAACTTATAACAGCTGTAGCAATTTCTGTAATTACTCTAATGAGCCGTTTACTTCGGCGTCCACAGTGGTAAGGCTGCGCTTACAACCACATTTTTCTCAATGTCACCGCTAACACCGCTTACGGATCTGATTAGAGTTCCCAAGTTTGTAGAGAGTGTTTAGTGAGTATGTAGTAAGTACCTTAGTGCCACAGGCGGTACAGTACAACAGGTACTGCAAAAATTTAAGAAGTAAGCCGAGCGAATATTATGTGTCATATTGATCCCTTTTTGAAGCTACAAAATTTAACAGCAGGTGCTGTAAGGAACTAGGGACTAATAGGCAGATACCACAAACTATATCTTGATAACCTATGTAACGCGAAACAGTGCAAGCAAACCTAAGCAATCTTGAACTTTCGTGACTCTATTGATTTTTTTTCATCCCCTAACTGTTGTTTCATACATAAACCTGAACCGGCGAGGGACAGACAGCACTCTGTCACCGATAATTAAACATTGATGTTGTCGGCTTTGCTTTGTTGACAAAAAATCTGAAAGTGACATAAAGGGCCCTGCGAGAGGGGAACTTAATGAGAACACTCCGGGTGCCGTCTGTCATTGACGTGATTAGAAAAAACTTAGGTTTTCGAACAGATTGCTAATGTAGTGCGTGGCTTTATAAAATTTCCAAGCTGTAGCTGTAACATAAATCCTAATCAAATAATACTAAATCCCGTTGCGGTTAGGTTCTAGCGGTATAATTAATTGGCTATCAGTAATTTGATGATATTTGTCGTTCCCATGAGTATTAGGCTGGAACCATCAACAGGTAAGCCGAAGTTTCTCAACTGTGTCGCGACAGATGGCATAGTCGCCCACACGGCGCCAGACGATGCGAGTATGCGAGTGCGTGGTTTCAGTTCAAGCGAGTCGATAGCTTTATTGGGATTATCTACATTTTAATTATGGTGCGCGCATGCTGGAAATCTTCAGTTGCAATGTTGGATCTGATGGCAATTTTCCAGTTTGCTGTTTCAGTTTCATGCAGTATTCACTATGAAACATAATTAAGATAATTCGATTGATTAATCCATCTAAAATAAATTAATATAAAATATAACAGTCATCGGCTGGGCCTCAAAATGAACAGGGAGAAGACAAAGATCATGTCGAATGCCTATGTGGTGCCTACCCCTATTTGGTTGAGAATTCGGTTCTTGAAGTTGTTGACGCGTATATATACCTAGGACAAACCGTCCAATTAGGTAAGTCCAACTTTGAGAAGGTCAATCGTCGAAACCAACTCGGGTGGGCAGC
This sequence comes from Choristoneura fumiferana, assembly GCF_025370935.1. Classification (NCBI taxonomy): domain Eukaryota; kingdom Metazoa; phylum Arthropoda; class Insecta; order Lepidoptera; family Tortricidae; genus Choristoneura; species Choristoneura fumiferana. Next base: position 8,864,869 of record NC_133483.1, on the reverse strand, counting down.
GTTTGGGAAACACCGCAATGTCTTCTCGTCCAAAATCCATCAGTGCCTTAAGACGAAAGTCTTTAACCAATGTTTGTTCCCAGTGATGACATATGGATCCGAGACGTGGTGCTTCACTATAGGCTTTATAAATAATAGGCTCAGAGTTGCTCATCGAGCTATGGGTTTCTCTACGGGATCGAATCAGAAATGAGGAGATACGTAGAAGGGTCACCGACATAGCCAAGCGAATTAGCTCGTTGAAGTGGCAATGGGCGGGCCATATAGCACGGAGAACAGATGGCCGTTGGGGCCGAAAAGTTCTCGAGTGGAGACCGCGGATTGGTAAGCGCAGCGTAGGATGTCCACCAACGAGATGGACGGATGACCTGGTTAAAGCCGCGGGTTCACTCACGGTGGATGCAGGCCGCTGCCAACCGAAGCGACTGGAGGTCTACGGGGGAGGCCTATGTCCAACAGTGGACGTCCTACAGCTGAGATGATGATGATAACAGTCATACTATAATTCTTTGATCTTGGACTTGGTTCTTGTACCAAACTTCGCTTTTTATCCCTGATTTTTTTTCACCGTTCTTTAATTAAAATAAATCATTGGATTTATGATGATTTCCGTCGCTAACAGTCGGCTCAACTCGTGAATAGTAGGTACTATCGAGGTCGGCTTTTTACAACGGTGTCGATTTAACTCGCGTAGGTCGTTCTACGTGCATTCTTATATGACACTTATTAGAAGAAAAGTAATGTTCCGAACCGCTAATTATTGATATAAAAAAATACTTCATCTGCTTTTTTTTTTCGGCTATTTGATACGTTGTTTCATTATACAGGGCGTCCCACGGCTATGCCACATGGACGGAAAGTAGGTACCTTAAATATTGTACATGGAACGTTTTACTGAAAGAAGACATTATTTTAATTTAAAAAACAATTTAAACTGCATTCATAGATTTTTAAATAATTACATGGTTGAACCGGGAATCGACCCGCTACACAAGAAAAAAAATTACCCTGTAGCTTTATCATATCGATCGAAAGGCTTGATCATAAAGATTATTTTTTGCTAAATAACATAGTGTCAGAAATAAAAGGAAAACCATGAATTTTAACATTTTTAATACAAAATTATAATTAATCAATTTATGAAATGCTCAAGATGAGTCCCATGCTGTTGAATACAAAGTCGCACTCTTGATTATTTCACTCCCTGTCGATTTTTTGATCTTGTTGTGGTGGATATTTAGAATAATTCGTCTAAGTTCTGTTTGAAGCTTGTGGACACTTTCATACTGGTTCTTGTAAACTAATTTTTTTACATAACCTCATAAAAAAATGTAACGGGGTTAGATTTGGGATCTCGGCGGCCATCTTATTTGTCCCGAATTCATGGTTTTCCTTTTATTTCTGACACTATGTTTATTTAGCAAAAAATAATCTTTATGATCAAGCCTTTCGATCGGTATGATAAAGCTACAGGGTAATTTTTTTTCTTGTGTAGCGGGTTCGATTCCCGGTTCAACCATGTAATTATTTAAAAATCTATGAATGCAGTTTAAATTGTTTTTTAAATTAAAATAATGTCTTCTTTCAGTAAAACGTTCCATGTACAATATTTAAGGTACTTTCCCTCCATGTGGCATAGCCGTGGGACGCCCTGTATATTTGCTTTGGTTCGTCGTCCCGCTTTAATCTTTGTAATTGTGTTGACAGCTTCTCACCAATCATAGTTCTGATTACCGCTGGCCTAGCGAAAATATTTTTTTATAATTTGCCGATTAAGGATTTAGCAAGTTTTTACGCATCTAGTGTTTTAAGGCTAATATACCTAGAGTCAATTCAAAGTCTTAAGGATTAGCCGCGTTCTGAATGAAGAACCTTTATCAATGTCAGATACCTATCACGAAAGTACTCATCACACCACACACAACATGCTTTATTTATGGTTTTTCCCGCACTTTATTATCTAGCGCAATGTACGAAAATGATTAATACGACTTAATAAATCTGTTTTACCAGTTTACGTGTAGACTCGTATGTACATTTCTTTATAAGTTCTACGATCTTTTCACAGTTTAATAATTAGATTAGCTTCTCTTTGTACAGTTTCTAAAGAATAGCAGGAATTATTAAGGCGTAAAGCCTTTGAGATAGCGATAAGTAAGCTCATGCTGTGAAGTCTTTTTCGTAACATCCGTCCTGGCTTGAAACAAAAGCTATCTGATGCCAGCGTACCGTAATCTGCCAACGTCTGGCATACACCATTATACACAGAATGTTGCGCCCCGCTGACTTTATGACTGAAATCATAAGATCATTTAAAACGCCATGAGATCATTTTTCAAGGAATCGGAAGTCTAACGACAATCGACCTCTTAATATAATAACATCAGCCTTATCCTTGTTTACATTAAAATTATGTGCACAGATAGGAGTTAACACTGCATTTTTTTATTTAGTACGTTTATGACACCACGTCATGTAAATCTATGAAAATAAATCGCCACAATATGTTTCCTAGCATGATTTCCGGACAGTATATTTGCTATGTGTGTTGTATGTGATGGATGGATTGCGTGAGTTAAAAAAGCCCTTCCCTTCACACCGTTATAGCAAAAGGCGTGGTGCCATCTTTTTACCTGGATTATCATATATGATATATATATATATACGAAAATTTTAACTGCACAAGTCATTATTCAGTATTTCCTTGACTAAACTAAAAAGTTAATGATAATTCCCTTTTATGTGTTCCGGCAACATGTCAGATCTTCGGAGAAACCTTTTCATCATTAATATCGTTACAACAGAACTAAACACAAGAAGAACAAGACATGCAAAGTATTTTACGACTGACATGGACGACAAATTAATCATGGAATCAATGCGGCGTGCAAAACAATGGGTTTCAATGCTGCTCCGATGACCTTAGCAACGCATGAATGAAACTCATGGTTTGTCATCTACCGCACGTAGATACC